>NW_024345601.1:14097104-14097856 GCF_902729225.1 Pteropus medius
GGACTGGCTGTGATAGCCACAATCAGTGACCTACACAGTCCCATCTCCATTTGCCTTCTTCCCTGCCAGTAGAGTAGAATTTCCTTGGTTATCTGGCTTAGTACCTGGCCTAGTCGTGAAACTTGGTTATTCCAAACTGATTTTCTACCTTAGCTATACATTAAACACGCCTGAGGTGTTCCTATAAAATGCTGATACTTGGGCCCCATTCTGAGAAATTCTGATCTGATTGCTCTGGAGTGGGTATAAAAAGCTCCCAGGTGATTAAAATGTGCAGTGAAGATTGAGCACCATTTGTCTAAACAATCATGGTATTTCAGTTCCTCTTGCTAGAGGTTGATTCGGATTGAATAGATGATGCCATTTTGGACAATGAGAAGTGAGAACACAGGTATGGGGGTGGGAGGATTTAGAAAAAGGTTTTCTCTGGTTTAAGAAGGGATGTTCTTTCTTTCACCATCATGGTCTTTGGAGGTGTTGTGTAAGTATGAGATGCTTGTAGCCAGTGCAACTGTCTTTTGACTATCAGTATATATGCTACAGGGCAACTGTCTTTTGACTATCAGTATATATGCTACAGGGCAAAAATTTCTAAGACGAGAATTGCAGAATGCATGTTAAAAAGAAGCTAGGTCTCAACAATGTTGTTGAGCTGCTAAGTCAGTCAAACTGCTAGGTCAGTCAAGCTCTGACCTCCAGGCTTCTTGCTTTGTAAAGATGCCTGTTCTGCTCAGAATGCAGCAGGCCCAGGC
>NW_024345601.1:14101293-14121016 GCF_902729225.1 Pteropus medius
GTTTCATTGCCCTTGTCCTTGGAAGTAAGTGACTGTAAACTGGCTGGAAAGTGAGGAGCAGGATCTTCATCAGTGGGTGGTAAGGGGTTCCTGAAGGCCTACGAAGCGCATGGCCTGGGGGGTTGGAGAGTGAGAACTTCACCTCTGAAATGGGAACAGAGGCCTGATTTTCAAACAGCTTTCAGTCTCTTTGAGAAGATTAAACAAACCCCATAAAAAGCAGAGTATTTGATGCAAGACGGTCTAATTAAGTGCTAAATCGTGCCACAGACATTAAGTGCTGGAAGAGCCCAGATGAGAAGATCTGTGAGTTCTGGAATAGCCTGCAGATCCTAGGGAAGATGAAAGATTTAAGCTGTCTTGAGGAATGGACTAAGCTCCTGTGACCCACACTGGGCCCAATCCGTGCTGGCCACCCATTTCAGCACTTCTTTCTGTTCACCCTCTGGTGATTTTAAGTCCCTCTCCATAGCTAAGCCAAGCCAAAAACAAACAAACAAAAAAAACGTGAGGGATAGTGGGCAGATATCTTAGAGTAGTAAACAGTAAGTCTGTGGTGTGGGGCCCTCCCAGGGAAATGGCTGGAGAACAGTACCTTTCTAGCCTCTCCCAGCCAGAACCTGTTCCATAAATCCCTGCGGAATGCTCACGTGTGCTTCTTTTCAGCCTTCCTGGCACCCTGGGACATGGGCTGCTCTGAGGTCCTCCTCAGATCTTCCAACCCGGGAAGACTCATACCAGCCTTTCTGCCCCTTCTTCCAGCTGCCCCCAAGCCATGCTGGCCACCCATTTCAGCATTTCTTTCTGTTCACCCTCTGGTGATTTTAAGTCCCTCTCCATAGGACTGTTGGACAAGTCTCTAAGGGGCTGGAAGTTCCAAGAGAGTCACCACTGCTGCTTGATTTGCTTTTCTCTTCTGACTTCCAGGCCTAATTATCCAAATGAAGTTTGGGCACCACTAGCACCCCATCGGCTAGTCGTAGTTCCTGAGAGCTTTTATTAGTCAAAACTCTTGGTGTTGGAAGAGAGAGAAAATCATTCTAAGATAGATTTTAAAAGGGAGTTCACATATGGCTGAATCCAGGGAGTTCACATATGGCTGAAGCCAGGGGCCTTTTCCACAAGTGGTAGCAAGAATGGCCACCAGCAGCAACAGGCTTCAACTCTGCCAGTTAGCCATACTGACTAAACAGTCCTCCTCCCCATAGACTGAGAGAAGAAATCATAGAATTGATTGTAGTCTGTCTGCCTTGGATCATTGACTAAACCCTGAATTATTTTGACTAAGGAAATGATATGCCATCGTTGACTAGATATGGGTCATGTGCACAGTGGAGGTGGATTCAGGACGAGGTATTTCTCTAAATTAAAGATATGGGTCTCTTACCAAAAGAAAGAATGCTGATCAGGGCCAAACTGCATTTCAACTTTCTCTCTCTTTGGCCCCATATAGAAGTGAAATGGTGGTGCTTTCTCCCAGTTGCCACCAGCTGTTATTTCCAGTCATTACTCCCCTATGCCAACATGTATGGCTGTTGCTTCAACTCTTACACTCATTCCCCCTTCAGAAATATTCAAAGCTAGGCCCAAGGCTTCCAGATAGGAAGTGCGTTCTAGCTAAGACACAGACATAGGTTATTTTGGGACAATCAGAAAATAAGATTATTTTAAAAAATTTTGGAAGACCCTCAAAGGTCTCTATTTCCTCCCCTTTCCTCTGGTTCTCCCTCCTCTGTGGCAGTGGCTGACCAAGGAAGCTTTCGTGATCACCCAATTCACCGGTCGTTTCTCATTTTGTTGAGTGACACCTTGGATTCCCAAATAAAAGGAAAGCAATCAGGAAGGTTTCAGAGTGATGCAGCGAGAGGGCCAGGCATTTTCAAGCAGAACATTCACACAAGGACAAAGTGCCAACCTCCCAGCAAGGTTGGCAGACAGGGCCTCCAGCAGGCAGAGTGACAAAAAGGTAATCAAAACCACTTGCCACTTTCCATTGAGGCAGACATAGGAGCCCAAATGGAAGCAATGCCTGGATGACAAATTGTTTCTTGTTCTTCCTGTTAACTTCAAGATCCATTTCCCTGGGTCACTCTCGTCTGATGGATTGATTGACAAGCTCAGTGGGCAAGGAGAGGATTCCATATCCAAGAATCTGGGCTGCATTAGGGGATTCTCTGAAGCTAATTGAATGCGAATGTCAGCTGCCACTGATAGAGGGAACGGGGGAAGAAAAGAATTACCTTTAGTCAGGACACTTTCAGGAGCTGAGAGAAAAACCAAATAGTAAGAACGGCATCTTAAACTTAAATCTTTGGAGCCCCAGTAAAAGTCAATTAAACACCATGTTTTAATTATTTTTCAAAGTATTTATTGCTTTTCTGCAATCTAGAAATTTAAAGCTGGAGAGCTATGAATTTTAATTGGCATAATTTTATATGTTCAGTTTTACATGCTGATATTTTTATTATATCATGAACATTGTAGACCACTGCCATTTATCAGAGTCAGCATAAATGACTATATAATATTCTAGGATAAGAATATACCATACTGTATTACAACATTTCTCTCTCTTTGGTCAGTTTGGTTGTTTCCAATATCTTATTATAGTTCTTCCAGCTTACATTCCTGCAGCAGTACAGAGCTGTGTTTATTCATCCTTGCCAGCATCAAACATTATTTTAAAAATATGTTGTCAATTTGATAGGGAAAATAGTCTCTCTTTTAATTTACATATCTTTGATTACTAATCAGGATAAATATTGTTTTGCATGTTTATTAGTCATTTGGTATTTCACCTTCTGAAAATCGTCTATGCATTTTGCACATTTTTCTTAATGGTGAATGGGATATTTATATATTTAAAATATGTTTGTGTGAAGGATATTATGTCTTTTATTAGTTTTAGTGCTAACATTTTATTTTGTTCTTCGCATTTAAAACTTTTTTGTAAAAGCTATCACTTTGTTATTTAATAAATAATTTATATTTTGAAGAGTAGTGCATTTGTATGGTTTGAGATTTGATAGTACTAAAGAGTATTCAGTGAAGTGTCACCTCTACAGTCTTGCTCTCCTGTCACGTAGTTCCCCGCCTGAAATCACTCTTTGTTACCAATATGTTGACTTTCTTCTACATGTTAAAAATTTATAAATAAATTCTCTATTCTTGATTCCTTTTTATACAAATGTTATAAAAGTAATATTCATACTCTTCTATAACTTTTTTTTTCTCTTAGAGTTCATCTGTACGTGAAGAGCTTCCTTATTCTTTATATGGCAACACAGTATTCCATTGAATGATTTATGATAGTTTTTTGACCTACAAAAATTTTGAATGGTTTTATAGTCAAATCTATCAATCTTTCATTTATAATTATATCCATTGATTTTATGTTTATAATTTCTGTTCCACCCTGAAATCATTTGAATACTCATCTGTGTTTCCTACCTGTGTGGTTTTAGGCTTCTTAAGATAAATATAGATTCATAAGCAATTGTTAGAGAATACAGAGAGATCCCTAATAGCCTTTATCCAGTTTCTCTCAATGGTAACATCTTGAAAAACTAACAAAACATCACAACTAGGATATTGACATAGATACAGTGAAGACAGAGCTTTTCTGTCACCTCAAGTATCTCTCCTGTTGCTCTTCTATAGCCACACCCACTTCCATCCTACTCTCATTGTCCTTAATCTCTGGCAACCACTAACCTAATCTCCATTTCTGTAGTGTTGTCATTTCAAGAGCCTTATACAAACAGAATAGCGCAGTATGCAGCGTACTGGATTTTTTCACTCAGTATAATTCTCTGGATATTCATCAATAGTTGTGTGTATCAATAGATGTTCCTTTTATTCCTGAACAGTATTCCATTGTATGGATATACCACGGTTTGGTTAACAGTTCACCCACTGAAAGACATCTGAGTTGTTTCCAGGTTTTGGCTATTTTGAGAAAAGCTGCAATAAACATTCATAGACAGGTTTTTGTGTGAACATAGGTTTTCATTTCTCTCAGATAAATTTCCAAGAGTACAATTGCTGTAGTGCATGGTTAAGTTTTAAACTGTCACCTGTTTTCCGGAGCGACTATTTTACATTTACTATTATACACCATTTTACATTTCAACCATCAATACATAAAGCTCTAGTTTCCTGCATCCTCACCAGTGTGTGTTGTCACTGTATTTTTTTTTAGACATACCAGTAGTTATGCAGTGATATTTCATTATGGTTTAATTTGCATTTCCCTAAGGGCTAATAATATTGAACCCCTTTCATGTGCTTATTTGCCCTCTGCACGTCCTATTCATATCTTTTACCCATTTTCTACCATTTTCTAATTGGATTGTTTTATTTTTTTTTTTTTTAGCTGTTGAATTGTAAGTTTTTTTTAATGTGTACTACATACTTGTCCTTTGTTGACTTGAAAATATTTCTCCCAGTCTATAACTTGTCTTTTCATCCTAACAGGGGCTTTCACAGAGGAAATTTTTTAAAAGTTTGATTGAAGTGCAATTTATCATTTTTTCCTCTCATGGATTGAGTTTTTGATGTCAAGACTAAGCCTAGACCGAGATATTGACGATTTTCTTCTATTTTTTTTCTAAAAATTTTGTAGTTTAACACTTTACATTGAAGCCTGTGATCCATTTTGAGTTAATTTTATATAAGGTGTGAGGTTTAGGACAGTATTTTGGTGTATTTTGTTTGTTTATTTTGGCCTGTCATCTCCAATTCCTCTGGCACCATTTGTCAAAAGGTCATCTTTTCCCATTGAATTGTTTTTGCACCTTTCAGTGTACAAAAATTTGTTCAGCATATTTGTGTAGGTCTATTTCTGTTCTCTCTGTTCTGTTGACTATCTGTGACTATACCTCTGTCAATATTACGGTTTTGGTTTTCATAGCTATGTAAGTCCTGAAATTAGGTAGACAGACTCCTCCCACTGTATTTTTTTTTTCAAAATTGTTTTTAGATATTCCAATTCCTTTGCTTTTTATAAATGTTAAAATCATCTTGTCTACATCAACTAAAACTTTTGTGAATATTTTGAAAAGAACTGCATTAAATCTGTATCAGTTTGAGCAGAATTGATATATGTACTATGTTGAGTTTTTCAATCCATGAATACCATATCTCTCTCCATTTATTTAAATTTTCTTTGATTTCTTTCATCAATGCATTGTGGAGTTTTCAGCATGCAAGTCTTATACATGTTTTGTTAGATTTACCTCTAAGTATTTCTTTGAGTGATTTTAAATAATATTATCTTTTAAATTTGGGGTTTTTTTTTATTATCAGTATATAGAAGTATAAATGAATTTTGTGTGTTCCTTGTAAATCCTATGACTATTGCTCTTGAACCCTGTGACCTTGCTGGACTCACATTTTTTTTTTTTTTTTAAAGATTCCTTGAGATTTTCTACATAAGCAATCATGTCATCCACAAATCAGGATAGTTTTTCTTCTTTATTTCCAATCTGTCTGCCTTTTGTTTCCGGCACTATGTTGAGTAAGAGTGGGGAGAATATACATTCTTGCCTTATTTCTCATTTTAGAAGAAAAGCATTCGGTTCTTCACCATTAAATATAATGTTAGCTGTAGTTTTTTTGTAGATTCTCTGTATCAAGTGGGAAACTTCCCTCTATTTCTATTTTTCCAAGAGTTTTTTTGTTTTGTTTTATGGATGGGTTTTGGATTTTGTCAAATACTTTTTCCTGAATCAAATGATATGATCATGTGATTTTTCTTCAGCTTTTTGATATGGTAGAATAAATTGATTTTCAAATATTGTATCAGTCTTGCATCCCTGGAATAAACCTTACTGGTCAGACTGTATAGATATTAAAAAATATGTTGCTGAAATATATTTGTTAATATTTTAAGGATCTTTACATCTATATACATGACTGATATTGGCCTTTAGTTTTCTTTTTTTTTTGTTCTGTCTCTGTCTGATTTGGGTATAAGGGTAATACTAGCATCATAAAATAAACCAGCAAGTGTTCTTTCTTCTTTTCTCTAGAAGAGAATGTAAATTGCTGTTAATTCTTTTTTAAATATTTGGTAGAATTCTTCAGTGAAATGATCTGAACTTATAGGTTGTTTCTCGGAAGAGTTTTTAAAATTAAGAAGTCAACTTCCTTAATAGTTACAGGGCTATTCAAATCTATTTCATGTTGAGTGAGTTAGGGTAAAGTTTCTTGAGGAATTGGTCAATTTCATCTAAGTTTTTAAATGTATTGTGGAGAGTTATTTATAATATTCCTTCATATCTTTGTCTGCAGGATCTATAGTAATATCCTATTTTATTCCTGATATCAGTAATTCGTCTTCCCTTTTTTGTTTTAGTCTTACAAGAGATTCTTCAACTTTATTAATATTTTCACAGAACTAGGTTTATTTTACTTATTTGCTCTGTTGTGTTTCTGCTTTCAACTTCACTTATTTTTGCTCTTATTTATTGTTTCCTTCCTCCTGCTTGCCTTGGGTTGATTTTGCTCTTTTTTTTTAGGTTCTTGAGGTAGAAGCTTAGATCATTAGAGACTTTTTCTTTCTTCTTTTTATTTTATTTTATTTAATTTTTTTATTTTGTTTGCTTTTAATAAGTTGCTCTTAATTTTTTTCTCTTTTTTCTTATGTATGCTTTTAGTGCTGTAAATTTTCCTCTCAGCACTGCTTTAGCTGTGTCCTACAGATTTTGATATGTTTCCTTCTCATTTTCCTTCAGTTTGATTGATGTATTTTTTTTTATTTCTCTTGAGACTTCCTATTTGGTCCATGGATTATTTAGAAGAGTGCCGTTTAGTTTCCAAGTCTATAGAGTTTTCTGTTATCTTTTTTGTTACTGATTTCTAGTGTAATTTCATTATGATCAGAGAAACTACATAATTTAAATTCTTTTAAATTTGTTGAAGCTTATTTTTTGGCCTAGGATGTGGGTTGTTTTGGGTATATGTTCTGTGGGAATATGAAAAGAATGTGTATCCTACTGTCATTGGGTAAAATGTTCTATACATTTTGACTAGATCCGGTTGTTTGATAGTATTGAGTTCTATACTAGTGATAATTTTCTCGAGTTGAGAGAAGAGTATTGAAGATTTCATTATAATTCCGAATCTGTATATGTCTCTATCAGTTTTTGCTTCATTGTTAGCTGCTGGTCTTTGGCAGACATTTTAATTATATTAAGAGATGGTCTACTATACTTAGTTGACTAGAATTTGAGATTTCATTATTGTATTTCTAAGCAAAGGTTTTTTGGGATCTATTGAGAAATTATGTAATTTTTCCCCTTTGATTTATCCCTAAATAGCTTTTTTCAGCATGAAGCACATTTTATTTTTTGTTAATATTTAAAGTTCCAAGAGGAGAATGAAGTAGGTGAGTTCTCTGTGAAGAGACCTAAGGGTTATGTTAGTAGGATAAGTGGTTGTAAAATGCCTAACGTTTTAGTCCGCTATTCAAAAGTTGGCTTCATTAATTTTAGGAAAAACAAAAACAAAAACAAAAACAAAAACTCTGTTAATTCAGAACTTTTTAAAATTGTATTTTACAAAAGACAGTGTTAGCAATATGATTAAAAATATGAGCTTTAAAGGCAAAGTTTGGGCTTTCAGTCCTGTACTTGGTAACACTTATTACCTGTGTACATTTAGGACAGTTGCATAAAGTCTAATGGTTTCCTTATCTATGAAATCGGAGTGAAACCTCTTGGAATTGTTTTAAGGGTCAAGTGGATAGCCTAGTACCTAATACTCACTAAAAGTTTGTTTTTGTTCCCTCAGTTTGAAAAAGGGAGCACTAATGAGTTTGGAACTGGCTTACTTCTAGTCCTGGAAAGTTTTCTCACAATAGAAACTGTTTCCTTTTAGTTGACAGAAATTAATTTTGTTTGTCGCAGGAACGTTTAACAGGAAAAGTGTAGGTGGTTGGGAAATAGCTGATTTTACCAATTCATGTTTCGGATTGTGGGTCAGAAACATTGTCTTTAGAAAGTGAAAGTATATTAACTTGTATACTTCATCACACTAATTGGCCATGGTGCAGAGAATCTGCACATTTCATTAGGTACACCTTAGTCATACAGAGGCTCAAGCAAGTCTTAAGCCAGGTTTTAGAACCAAATGCAGTGTGGGATATCTAAATCCTGCTTTTAATTATTTCTTCTGATCAGGCATGTTGAAAATTAACAACGACTGAGTTCTTTAAAGAAGTATGAAGGTTTTTTTTTTTTTAAAATACAACAACATTACTGTGTCATTTTTTTAGAAGGGGCAAAAAGGATGGCAGTGAAAACTTCGGGAAAGCCTCTGAGGCAGAGCAGTTTTTATGACGACTCACTAAGTATCTTAGTTTTGCAGTGACTTTCTCTGTGGCTTTCATTTTGTTAAATCATTTGGATTTAATAGGAGACTGAAGCAAGAAAGGACAGTTGGCGGGAAAACTTTAAATCCTCTATTAGATATTTGTTTCCATTTGACACGATATTCAGTTGGGAGTATCCATAGGAAAGTGGTGACTTCCTTTAGGGAGAGAAACATCTTGGTTAAATTTAGCAAAATACCCGAAGGTCTAGGGGTTCCAGAGGCATGAGATGGCTTTGTAATAAGGCCTTACAGATATTTTTAAATATTACTTAGAGATAAAAGTACTCCCTTCGGCTGGTGACCTCATCATTTCTCTTGTCCCTTTCTATACATCTCTCTATTGCTCTTCACATCAAAGATCGAGAAACTAGAATCAAATGTCTCGGGCAGACACACACCACATCCCCCAGAGATCGACTCCCAATATTCACAGGAAATCAGTTTGGATCACTTGGGAGTGAGGTGCGGAGGCCCATGGGCAAGATAGATTGACTCTCAAATTAATTGGGGGGAGGCAAAAATATTTAAAGAAACCAAACTGTTTTTCACAGCTGCCTTCTTCAGGGAAATTATCACCACTGAGAATCTTTTAAGTGGCTAATGAAGTATGGTGCTCCCAGGGCCCATTTTCCTGTGAAAGTGATTCATTTTTTCAACTAGAATATATGTGGCAGGAACTCCAGTTTTACTGAGTCCTTAATGACTGTGGCGTTATTTACTGCAGGTGTTTCAGAAACAAAAGGATTCAAACAAGCTAAGGCAGATGGCCCAGTGGTTAGGAGGCAAACTTGCTGATTGGCTTTGTCAGCTGGGCTGGAGTCACCTGGCGGACATTTGAGCAGGTGGTTAAGTGACAGGTGTGCTGGGGACAGGCCAGCCAGATATCTATTTGGGGGTCTGTTATACATCAACTGCAGGTGGCCTGACTGGGTGTGAATCAAAGCTATAGGTGATGAGTGAGGAAGAGGAGGAGCCAGTAGGAGGAGAGAGGTTTGGCTCCCTGCACTCACCTGTGAGAAACATGCTGCTTGGCGGAAGAAACACGCATATTCCTGCTTGAGTAACAGATTTCACTGTTAAAGATCCTGGTGAGCTATGGTGTTTTGATTCATGATTCTATAAGGAAGAAATTGCATGATATAATTCTTAAGTGATTTGCAACTCGCTTTTCAAGCAGGCTTTATTTCAGTTCTGCCTAGTGTTAGAACCTCTCATGGGAGCCAATGTGTGTGTTCTGGCTCTGTTCTCCAGCATAGGCTAGAGCTGGGGAAGAACAATGCAGACCAAGTGGCAGAACTTGGCCAGCCCACCCTTAGAGCCTCAAAGAGTCTGGGGGAGTATAGTGGTCATGAAGGTCAAAGTGGCAAAGCATATCTGAGGCCTGGGAGTACAGTTGGCCAAGACTCCCAGCAGGGGAAGTAATATGGCTGGCCCACAGAGCCTTTGGGACTCTGCGACAGGTTCCCACACCTCTCTCTGACCTCACTACTTAAAGCAGTACTTTTCCAACTGTAGGTCGTGATATTAATTTAATGGTTCATAACAAGCATTGGAAAAAAGTGAAATTGAATAGAGGGTTAGAATTCTTCACAAATAGTACATACTGTTTTCTGAAATGTATTTCAGGTATGCCAGATATTTGGGGTAATAATATAAAATGTATTCCTTTACATCAAAAGGTTTTAAAGCTACTGGACTTTTTTTTGCTAGCTATCACTACTTTCTACATGAGACTGCCCCAGCATGCACATAACTCCTCAAAAGAAGGCGTTGCTGGTCCTCCGAAGTGGGACATATTTAATCTGTTTGAAAAAAGATTGTTGTAAGAACACTAGTCAACCTATCAATAATGCCCTTTATAGTGGCCTTTAAATTCAGAACGGCTGAATGCTTCTGAGAAAGAGAATGGTGAAGGAGACAGACGGTTTGAGGACATTTCAGTTGTTATCACTGCATAATAAATGACCCCAAAACTTAGTGGCTAATTAAGCATGGCTCATTTTATTACGCTGATGAATGATACGGGTTAAGAATTGGGACAGGGCACAGAAGGGATGGTGTATCTCTGCTCTTTAATGTCTGAAGCCACAGACAAGAAGACTTGATGGCTAGAGTTGACCTGATCTGTGGGAGCTGGATTCATCTGAAGGTATCTTCACTAGCAGTTAATGTTCCCTGTCAGCGAAACCCAGCTGAGGCTGGTAGAGTATTACAGTGGCCTCTCCATGCAGTTGAAAACTACATGGCCCTTTCTGACCTAGCTTCAGAGGTGACTTCTGTTGTATTATACATAGGAGTCATTGAGGGACAAGACATAGCTTCCACCTTTCCAGGGAGGGAATGACCAAGAATTTGTGGAAAAGTTTTTTAAATGCCACGGGTAAGGCAATAGATTATTTGCGGGAAGGAGGATTTATTTTAGTGTCCTTTTGAAGGAAAGACTGTACTTTGTGGAGGCAGAGTGCCCAAGAAGGCACACGGCCTCTGTGCAGAAGGAAAGTGGAGTGATGGCTATAATGGAGGCCCTGGGGCAGAAGAGTGGCTATCAGAGAACAATTTATTCTTCAAATGTTAGGGGGAAGGCATCTCCTAACTCCCCTGAGCCCTACTCTCTAAGGCAAGCAAACTGTGAGAAAGCACTTCGCTAATTACTAGACAAACCAATGAAGACCACCCACAGTGAGCAAGAGGTGGTGTAGATGGTACCCGATACCTAAGGCTTTAATTCTCTTCACAGAAAAGCAGGGAGATGGACCCAGAGGGAAGGAAGGTTGGGCCTGGGATTCTCTGCTGCATTCTCAGGGAGGCTAGGTCGGTGGTCCTGCCCCTGGACGGCAGGGCTGGCCAAGGCTCCGGTTCATCGTTCCATTTCAGAAGGGAAAATAAAAGGGTTGGGGGACTTACTCATTTCTATAGGCTTCTAAGAAAAAACACCCTGTTTTGAAAAGTAGACAGGTTCTGAGGCAAATGAGGCTTTCAGAGGCAATTTAGTTGGAAATGGGATGCCTATTACACTATTACCAACCAGTATTTGCTCTCCCACACTGGATTAATCCTCTTAATCTAGTTGCATTCATTTGGATAATCTGCGAAATTGCGTTTACGGACTTTGAACAACAGAAAAGAGAATTCCAGGAGACTCTGATTTCCACAAATCTCAAAAACCTCCTCAACAACCTGAGTTTGGGGGGAGAGGTGGCCATTGAGGTGGCCCAGGCTGTCCAGTCCCCTACCACCCACCTGGGCAGTAGGCCAGGAAGGCCATTCATAGACCTTCTGAGAGGACTCAGCACACGTACACACACACCACTGTGTTTGCACTGCTTTGGTATCTCGGCACTCAAAGATAACAGAAACTCCTGTGTAAATAAATAATAAACAGGGGTGTTCTCTCAACCTTCCAGACTTTTTACACCGTTTTAGATCCCCACGCCCACTGCTTTTTCCCAGCCACTTTCGGGCTCTCCTTAGGCCCTTGGAGAGAAGTCACATCTTCCTATCCTCAGCCAGGCTTGCTTGGAGGTCTCTGTCCCTGGGCCTTTCCCTAATCTGCCCTCTCCTCCTGGGACTTTTGGGCTCTCCTCAGGTCCTCCGAGTGGCCCTCTTCTCACAGGGGTCCCTTTCCTCTACTGGCAGCCCCTATCACGCTGAGGCAGAACCCGTGGGCCACATGAATCAAAATGCAGGGATTTATTTCTCTCTGGGCTCAGGGTTGTTGATGTGAATTCCACACGCACACGCACACGCACACATTTTCTCTGTGAGGGTCAATGTCTGAGAACCCAGCCAGGTCTGCCGGCTGCATCCCGTGACACCGAGGTGGTGCCCTTGTCTGATCTACTTGGGAGGGCACGGCCCCTCTGTCTCCTCACCACCTCAGCTCTGTGGGACAAGGTTGGGCTGTGGAGCTCAGCCAGGCGCACGCAAAAGTGGCTGGAGCAGAACAAACGGGACACATGGGGCAGGAGCGCTGCTTGCTCTGGACTAGGAAATGCAGTTCCCTGCCACCACTCCTGTGCCACGGAAATGGGGGCTCCTGGGTCAGGATATGGTTGCTTTTATTTTGGGGTAGGAGAGGGAACGGAAGAGGGAGAAATCAACCCACAGCGATCTCAGTCCTGAATGGTGTTTTTTGAATGCCTCTCTAGGAGCGACCAATTCCGCTGCGAAACTTCATTAACACGCCCATTAGTGTTCCCTGATTCACGGCTGCTGCGGCTGGTGGGAAGCTAGAGCCGCTGCTGAGAGATCAAATCGGTTCGAGCTAATGCGTGTATGTTCATAACACTAATGTAGCATTTGGTGTTCCTCGGAGAAAGACCGTAAAAGATCTGTGCTGTCTCTGCCAACTCTTAAAAAAAAAAGAAAGAACAAGAGGGGAGTGAGCAACAACAAAAAAATAAAGCTGCCCATTTGCAACGTTTATAGTCAGTATTTATAGACAGAGCAGTCTGTCGGTGATTCCAACCCCTCCATGCCGGCACGCAGACCCCTCGCCCTGCATTATTCAATGAGCCCCACTGCAGAACCATCTGGTGTGGAGGCGAATTCGGGCATCTGAGTGTAGGAGAGCATGCTGGTTTACAAAAGGGCTGCTTCTGCCTGTCATCTCCTCCTTAGGAGGAACTTGATGTACCATCTGCTTGTCCACAGTGTTTGGTGGCCCCTTGAGGATTTAGCCAGCTGAGGTACCTTAAGGGGTTCCCTGGAAATCCTATGTGGCATGGAACAATTTAGCAACTTTTACTCCTGTCTTCTGAGATATCGGTCAGATTGTTTCCACAGCAAAGCTGCTGAAATTGGCTTGACAAGCATCACAGTCCATGTTTAAACCACACATATAGCCTTCAGGCTTACTATTAGAGATATTTTAAGGGAATTAATTCAGACATTTATTGCATGGTGTGCAAAATGCAAGATCTTGGAATAAGTATGGTGCCAGCTGAAATTGCAGGTTCGTGACCATTGTATGGGATTCTTGATTTATTATTACTCTGCCTGGCTTAAAATGACTTTCAACAATACTTTCAGCTTCTTCAGGAAATGGTGCTTAGTTACTGCCCACCAGGAGGACAGGAAATACCTCTGACATAATTAATAGTTTGCAGTGGAAAGTGGGATTAAAAATTTGGGCATCTTTCAAATTAAGAGAAAGTTTGTACATTGAATCGGGTTTTCTGGTGGCGGTATTAAAAGACTGAAGTTATGTCCCACAGTTAAAAAATGTTAAAGTCCTCCAATGAGGACTTCATTTAACAGCTTTGGTTCAGGAGGGATTAGGATGTTCCAGGGCAGTTTTAATCCGAGTTGATCACTGTGCCATTCTCCAGCACTATACCTGCTGAAAGTGGAAGCTGTCAAGTATTTCAATGAAGTTGTGCTATCTTAAAAAGAAAAGAAAAAAAAAAAAGAAAAAAGGAAACAAAAACTGTCTCCAAACAGACAAAAGCATGGCAACCAAGGTACTATAGAACCTATATTACAGGGCCTGTAGCTCTTGGGCCATTTTTTTCAATTATTTTTACCTAACTCTCTGTTGTAATAAGCCAAGAACCAGAATATTATAAAATAGCTGCCTCTCGTAGCTGGGGCTAGTGTTAGGATAAATATCTTTTATAAAAGTAGAAATGTTTTGTGTTATTTGGCCTTGAACTATTATTGTGAAATACTTGAAAAAAATAAGAATATCTTTGGTTTCCTGTTTAGGTTTGTCTTTAACAAATGTTAAAATAAGCTTTTTTTTTTTTTTCCTGGCTATGAATTCCTAGTAATGGAAAATAGAAAGCGGGCTACTATGAGCCTAAAGAGTCGTTACAAATGTAATGAATGAAAACCAGCTCCTGTAAGGTTCATGAGTTTCATGCTAGTGGCGCCGAGGTCTCTTACCCAGGTCTTTAATTTGAGTGTAGCTCAAATTAAAGTGTGGAATCTCCGTATCCTATTGTAGGCTTCAAAATTTAGCCTAAGGAAGTAGATCTGGCGGCTGGAGAAGACAGATGTGGGAGGAGAGGAGTACTGGCACTGTGTGTGGTGAGGAAGATGGCAGAGTTCATTAAGGCACAGAGCGGCTAGCAATCTTTGGATCAGAACCTTGGGGGATTGGCCCAACTCTTGTCGGAACCCTTTTTGTAGAGAGTTCTCCTCCCACACATGCCTTCAACCTCCTCAGCAGGCAGTGAGGGCACTTTATTCTCTGGTGGGTGGGAAGGGTGGCTAAAGGAAGACTCAACTCTTTTACTCCAAACGTGTGGTTTTTCTACACCAAGCAGTCCTCCAGTTCTCTGTGGACACTAACTGGGTGTCCTACAATTTAATTTAATTCTGACACTAACTACCCAGAGTCAGCACAAACCCTACAGGTTAAAAGCTCAGTTCCACAAGACTGCCTCTTCAGACGTGAGCAGTAAGCAATGGGTTCCCAGGTGACCCACGCTCCTGTCTGACTTGGCTACAAATCAGGGGTTCCCATGACCCCTTCCTCGGGTTCAATTATTTGCTATAACAATTCACAGAACTTAGGGAAACACTTATGTTTACTAGTTTATTATAAGGGATATTAAAAATATTCAAATGAACAGCCAAATGAAGAGATACATAGTATAGGATGTACAAAGATATTAAGCAAAGAAGCCTTGATGGGACGTGACAAAGTCACATTGCTGAAGAGCACCTGGGATAGGAGAGACTGTTCCAGCAACCTTTGGGAAACAATCAACTGCAGGTAAGAAGATAGAGGAACAAAGTAAAAAAGACCCAAGGGCAAACCTGTCAGAGCTTTAGAAGCTCTGTGCCAGAAACCTGGAGGAAGACCCAGGTTTTTGATCTGATTTTTGATCTGGCCTCACCTTAGAACATCTCTGATTTAGACTCTGTTAGCACAATGCTGAGGCGACTGTTAAAGTTGCTTAAAATTTTTAAAAATCCCTCAGTTAAGTTATTTGGGGTTGTCGAAGCCCAAGTCACATTGACTGACCAAAATCTTTTCACCTTGCCTCTAACTAACTGGATTGTGTTAGGTAAGTCCATGTGGGGACTGATGGCCAGTGTCTGAAACAAGTCTATAAGGGCCTTTCAGGCAAGTGTTTCCCTTCTGCCCCTCTGCCTCCTTGGTTACTAACCAGTTACCTGGCAACCACATTTCCTCCATATCAGCTTTGGAGCCAGGAGGCTCAGCCTTCCCTCCCCCAGTTCTTGTCTTTCATGGATCACCGGGGACTGGATGCATAACGAGATTTTAATTGTCACATAGTATCTGATCTTTTCTTTCTGTGTGCATATCTTCTAGGCAGAGATGTAATTTCAATTAAATTTGCTTATCTGATAAAATTTTCATATCCTTTAAGCTAATTTTATTTGAATTAATAGACGCCATGCTCCTCTCTGAGTTCTAGCCTGGATGGTTTATCTAGAGCAGAAATCTCCTGCACACTCCATCACATCAAAGACCATCTGGGCTAAGCACGTACAAGTGGGCCCCCATTCCTGGATGGAGCTACTTTGTGAGAACTTTCCTTTTGTTTATTTTTTACTTGAAGGGCTTTACCAAAAACCTATTTGGTTTTATTATTGATCAGATCAAGATATCAGTGTTTTCCAAACAAAAGGTGCCCCATTGCTTTAGGTGTCCCAAAAAGATTAAAATTACACTTAACTTAAAGGAGTTCTTCCTTTTCTCCTTTGCTTCTGCAGTATATGGGGCAGCTCTGTCTCAGAGATACATTTGGGTCTTTGTTTCATTAAAGGAAGTGGGAAGGTGGAGAGACATGGTAATTTAGTATGTAGGGGGAAAGAACGGAACTCATTTATTGGTAATCCCTTATATATGTGCCAGCTCTTGTTAAAATTCAGTTAAACTGCAAATATGCCCTTGTAAAAATTAAGCTGCTCCTATATTTTTTTTTCATATGAAAGAACTAAATTACAAACTGAGTTTATAATTTATCCTTTGACATGGTACTCAGTTTGGTAAAAACCAAGCAAAATTTTAAAGTTATTGAGGAACAGAAAGTTAAATGCAAAAATGCTGAAAAGGGATGCTTAAACAACGCACACACTGGCCAATCTTTTGTTTTCATTGCTAGCATTTTCTAGCTAGCAGTTTTATCTATTATCAGAGCAAGAGGAGAAATCTAAGGAATAAGACTGAAAAGGAAAGGTGTAGGCAGAAGGAGAAAACAAAACTAGTGAGGTTCAAGATACACAAACACATATGCACACACATGCGTGTACACACACAATGGTTAGACTCCTGGAGGACCAGCTCCGGGTTCTAGTCCACACTGCCACTGGTTAGCTGTGTGACCTACATGGGCAGAATGAGGAGTGAACCAGGCCCCTTGATATCTTCCCATCTTTGATTCAGAGCCATGTGAGTGACTCTTTCCTTGGGACTGTAAGGGTAGTCACTGAGTTAGGGACTTGCCAGAGGTTAAGAGATTGTAGAAAGTAAAACTTACTTCAATGATGTCACACAGGTCTAAGCACTGTCCCTCACCCTTGCCGTCAGTACAATGAGAGTAGGTCCATATCTCAGGGATGGACTCACACCAACTACCTAGAAAGGCAGGTGTATAAAAACTCAAGGGCCAGTCTGATAATTTGTAATGGAAGTATAGAACGGAAAACACATCTCTTATGTAGATCCCAGTGTTTGTATCTATAGATCAACACATTTACGATAGATAAGCGTGCTGCAGGAAAAACTAAATCGTACTCATCCATTCACCTTTTGAAGGACATCTTGCGTGTTTCTAGTTTGAGGCAATTATTAATAAAACTGCTGTAAATGTTCATATACAAGCTTTTGTGTGAATATAGATTTTCAATTCACTTGGGTAAATAGCTAGAGGTAGAATTGCTGGGTCATAGGGAAGGTGTATGCTAATGCGTGATTGGTTTATAGCCAAACTATCTTCTAATGTAGCTGCACCATTTTGCATTCCCACCAGCAATGAATGGGAACCTAAATTATACTCATAAGTTTACTTGCTGAACAGCAACTCATTTGTTTGTGCAATAAATATAGGTTGAGAGATCACTAAATGCCAAGGGGTATTCTAGAGATTGAGAGCAAAATAGACAAAAATCCCTGTCGTCACGGAGTGCATTGTCTAATTAGGGGAGATAAGAAAATAAACAAATACCACAAATATTACATATATAGTGTGCCAAATGATGACTAGTGCTAAAGAGAAAATTATAACATGGGAGTGTGATTTTAAATAGGATCATTAGCAAAAGGTTCATGGAGAAAGTGACATTAGAGCAGATGCCGGAATCAGGCAAGAGAGTGAGCCATGTGGGTATCTAGGGAAACTGCGTTCCAGGTAGAGGTACAGGATGTACAAAAGCCCTGGGATGGGAGCATGCCTAGTATGTTCATTGAGGCTCATGGCTGAGCAGAGTCAGGGAGGATGGGCAGTGGGAAATGGGGTAGAGAGAAAAGTAGGGGTCAGGGGACCAGGTTCTGGAGAGCCGTGGTAAAGACTTGGCATTTTTCTTGGAGTCGGATGGGGAGACATTGGAGGGGTGAGCTGAGGGGAAACATGATCTGATTAAGGTTTTAAAAGGATCACTGTGGATGCTCTATTGAGACTAGCCGACACTAAGTGGCAAGACTAGAAGCAAGCAGGATGATTAGAAAGCTAATGCAGTGATTCCAGTGAGGGACTTGTGGCTGAGGCCAGAGTAGAAGTAGCAGACACTATGGCAGGTAATCAGATTCCAGAGATATTTTGAAGTTGGAACCAACAGGATTTTTTGGCAGACTGGATGGTAGATGTAAGGGAAACAGCAGTATCAAGGTACCTGGAGTTGGGCCAAACTTCACAGAGAGCACAGTCCTCTACCAAACTCTCCCCGCCTCAGACCCTGGCTGAAAATTCAGGGCTCTCCAGGGATACCCTCACTTTTGACTTGCCGACTACACTTTGGGGGATCCCACAACCACTCTCAGGCTCGATAATTCATTAAAGAAACTCAAAACTCACTGAAAGCTCTACACTCGTGATTACAGTTTTATAATAGCAAAAGGACGCAAATTAGAGGGACACTGGGTGAAGACTGTGTGGACTCCAAATGCAAAACTTCATCCTTAGGAACACATTGCCCTCTCAACACACAGGGTTTACAATACACAGAGTATCACCAAACAAGGTGGCTCGCCTGAGCTCAGTGTCCAGAATGTTTATCAGGGTTTCACCGTGGAGGCATGATTGGTTGAATCACTGCCCACGTGACTCATCTCTAGCTCTCCTCTCTTCTCTCTGGAGGTCAGGCTGATATAAGGCTCAAAGTCTTAACCCTCTGATCTCATGGCTGGTCTTTCTGGTGTGACCAGCCGCATCCTGATTTACTCACAAAGAAATTCCTATCACTTCAGAAAGTCCCACGTTTTATAGGTTAATACCCAGGAGTTAGGAACAAAGGCCAGCCAAATTCTTTATTAACCACAGGATGGATAACACATAAGCTTTTTTATCTGAACAAGTGGAAGGATGGGGTTGCCGTTAAGGTGATTGGAGAATGAGAATCAGGAAGTAGATGGGATCAACAATAGAGATATACTTCAGACCTCGAATCCTTGGACTTGGTGGCATTTGAGAATGGACATTCTCCCCACCTTTGAAGGCCCGTTTCAGTCCTCTAGTTCAACTATCCCTTTTGCCTAGAAAGTTATCCCTCCCATCTTGCTTCCCTGACATTTCATCCAGATCACCTTGATTGGAGGTCTGGGTGTTCCCAGTTGCATCTTTATAGGCAATCTCTCTGGGTTGATTCTCACAGGAATGGTGAACCATAGCTGGCATGGGTGAGTCTTACTGGTTTAGCAGAAGATGGCCCTCTGCCATTTACTGCCGTATCATTGGGTAGTACTTCATAACACGTGCTGCCTTCGAATTGCAAAAAAAGCAGCGGCAGAGGGATCAGGTGATCCTGTCAAGTAGTTTCAGTCCTCTGGGGCTGTTTGACACATTTTATTAAATGAGAATGTTGGATTTAATGATCTCAGGTCCCTTTTGGCTAAAACGATCTCTAAGTCTAACTAGAGCCTTGTGTTGCTGTTGGTTGTGTGTTTGTGTGTATGTGTGTGCCTGGAACTATGTGTCTTACCTCCCAAATAGATAAGAACATTTGTATGTCAAGGATGTTAGAGAATCCCAGAGCAGAACAGACTTGACTTTGCTTGGTTGTCTCATATTTATTTCCTTTCCATATCCCTCTAGTCACGAAAATTGGCACATAGTAAGTGCTCACTTAACATTTAATGATAGTGCATTAAAACAATTTAAATCCCTTCCCTGCCTCCCATCCAGACCGAACAGCTTGGGCTCTAGGTTCAAAGTAT
>NW_024345601.1:14121153-14289935 GCF_902729225.1 Pteropus medius
CTCTCTCTGTGGGTATCTGTACACACATATAAAAGAATATATAGAATAAATTTATATATATATATATATATATATGGGAGAGAGAGACAGAGAAACTTTTTTAAACTTTAAAATTGTAAATAAATTTTTCATTTAAGTATAGTTGGTATATAATATTATGTTTCGGGTGTATAATACAATGATTTGACATTTACATATCTTGCAAAGTGATCCTCACACTAAGTCTAGTAATCATCTGTCATCATGCAAACTCATCACAATATTATTGACTATGTTCCCCTTCACATATTTCACTCATTCTCTCACCCCTCCCCTCTGGCAACCATCAGTTCCTAGGAGTCTGTTTTTATTGAGAGAGAGAAACTTTAAATATAGGACGGAAAGGTAGATTCTAGAGTCAGTATCTCACAGGGTTTTATCACCAATCCACCACCCACTCAACTTAACTCTCTTGGCGGTATTACTGTCACCAGTCTGCTTTGGATTTTTCATCTATAAAACACATCTAATAATAGTCTTTACCTCATAGCGTTGACTAGTGCATTAGACAAGTCACTATTTGTAAAGCACTAGGCACACTGGGAACCATGCATGGCCCACAGTGAAGGCCACACAAGTGGTGGTGGTTGTGATTGTTCAGAGGTGAACTGACTATCACTTAGGTCTGAATAAAGTCAGGACTGGCCAGGGAGCAGTAACACCTGTAGCACAGACCTTGTGCAGTTGACACACCAAGCTAAGGTTCCTAAGGGCCTAAATTTGGTTCTCTCAAGTGGAAGATAAGTTTCTTTTCTGTTTCTCCAGAGCTGCAGCATGTGGGTCCATGCCCTTGACTTCCAGGTGATCATAGGTGTAGAAGGCCTGGAGGATCAGAGTACCTCCACCCCACCCCACCCCCAAAATAATAATTATCCCAAGCGTATCTCCTGCTAATTATGGACTTGAGTTATTAGGCACAAAGGGTGGCTCGTTCCATTTTTATGAAGTAATTCTTTATGTGTGTCGGGGAGTGGGGAACCAGTTTAGAATTCAGAAGCATTTACCCCTCATTATGGCCCAGTTATCACGGCAATTTTTTGTTGTGATCAAAGCAAATTTCTGTTCCTGCTAAGACCTTGAGCCACGAGAAAGATCACAGCCGTTCTGGTTTCACTGCCGAGGTGTAAACCACTAAAAGAGGTTTCTAATGAAAATGCTAAGGAAACCTTAATTATAATTGTGCTCTTGGGTTCCCTTGGCAGCGTCTTCCTTTTGATTGTTTTCAGAAAAGGAAAAAATGGAGCTGCTGTTAAGAGTTTATTTTAGGGAGACTCGGTGAACTTGGGATTTTTCAAAGCAGCCAAATAGTCCCACCCCGCATGAAGAAGCAATTCCTCAGGGTCCTGAATACACTGCTCCCTCTCCCAGCAGGCTTGCTCCCAACACAGTGCAAGAACATCTTCAGGGTGCTAGAGACTAATGGCATGCACGAAAGAAAAAGACCAAATGGGGCTTAATGAAAAATCTAGGCTCATTGCCCCCATTGAGATTTTATTTAAATTGGTTGCAAAGTGCAGTTGACAGAGTTTGGGGACAGAGTGCATGTGCTTGCTCAATTTTCTTAGTTTTTGCTATGAAAATTCACTTTCATTTCCTCTTCTTTCTGTTGGCTGTGTCTTGGGGCTTTATTCTTAAGATTTCTCTTTTCGTCTGATCTCCTCTCGGTTTTGTAAAGAAAGCCTAGAGCACATAGTAAGCTCTCAATAAATAGTTTTCCTTCCCTGCTGTCTGGATCTTAAATTGTTTTCTCTTTGTTCTTTTATCTCCCTCCCTGCCTCCCCCACCACTATCTGAATTATCTCCATCAATCTGGCTCCTCCTCCCCCCAGCCCTTCTCCTTCCTGACATAGGTATTTCTGTCTCTCTCTGTCTCTCTTTCTCTGTTCTCTTATTTTTTTTATTTTATCCCAATTCCCCCTCCCCCACCTCTCTGTTTTTCTTCTTTTGCCTCTCCTGTGATCTCTACCTTTGTATTTTGAGTCTTCCTTTGATTCGATGCTTCTTAACCTTGGCTTCGAACATTATAATCACTAGAGAAACATTTTTAAAAAATCCTAATGACCAGACTGAATCCTAGACCAATTAAGTCAGGGTTTATGGAAACAAAACGCAGGCATCAGTATATTTTTAAAGCTCCCCAGTCGGTTCCCATGCGTAGCCAAGGCTGAGAAGCATTGCGTTGCTTCCGATTGAAATGTGTGTTGTGTGAAGCCAGCTTTGTATTGCTGTGGCTTATTAAGGATGTCTCCAGGTGGTTTACTCGATGTGCTTCAGTCTTGCATTTGGTGAAATGCATTTCCTCTTATACTAGTTTACACCGTGGATCTGTAGTCTTTGCCCTTCTCTCGAGGTTGTAAAGAGCCCAGGTCAGAAATGAAGGAGAGGTGAGACCAGGCTTTGCTCAGGATGGGAGTACCAGAGGGCCTTGGGATGGGGCCCAAGAGACTCTGTAGAGGACTCCGAAATCACTAGCGCTTTGTCAGATAGAGAAGGAAGCAATGGATTCAGAATAAGTCTTGGAAATTGTGCCTGGTAGGCTAATATTCTGGGGGTTTTACACTGCTGAATGTGTGGACCTTGCTAAATACTCTAAATTTTGTGTGTCATTTTACTTACTGGATGAGTGTTCACTGACCATTTATAAATCAGTTAATAAGTGTCTGGTAGCTATAGGGGAACTCAAGTCAAAAAGATAATATGAAAATGATCGTGGAACTTCCTTTACCAGGTTATAGGGGTGGGAGTTCCACTAGGCAGAAATGTCCTCAAACTCAGCGTGTAGGACAGAGACTGCCTGCACCATGGTGACTTCCATCCTCTGTCTGAAGCCCAGTACCCATACATGGGGAACAGCTTTTGTTCCTTTGACTTCATTGTTCTGTGCTGGGGAGCTGAACAAGCACAGCCGGGCTGTGCTCAGCTAATCCACCAGTAACAGTTCCTGACACTGACCAGCAGCAAACCGGGGCCGCAGACAGTGTAGGGCTGACTTCCCAAGGGCTTGCAGCCTGCTGTGCTGCCCCCTGGCCTCCAGTTCAAAGGCAGCTGGTGGGTTGATGGGCGTGCCTCTTGAGGCTGAAAATTGACTCTCATTGCAGAATTTGACCTTACCTTGCTAGTTTCTAGGCGCTGGCTGATGCGTTCAGATCACTTTAAGGCCTATATTACTTAAGGCATTTATTCACATGTATTCACTCAATTACTTTTGCATGAGGGTGCCCTGGTGAAGCCTAGTGGTTCTTAACTCTGCTAGACTTTAGAATTATCAAGGTATTTTTGGGGTGTGTGTGTGCATGCATGCATGCGTGTGTGTGTGTGTGTGTGTGTGTGTGTGTGTTTTAAAGACAATGATCTCTAGACCCTATCCCCAAAGTTTGATATTCAGTTGATCCGGGGTGGGTGTTTTTTTTTGTTTTTTTTCCTTTAAGCAATTGGTTGTTGTTTTTTTTAAAGGTCCCTAATTGTAATGTGAATCAGAGATGAGGACACAGATATGGTGGAAAGCACATGGAGAGGGCCTAGGACAACTGAGTTCTGGTATTCTAGAGTTTGGGTTTGCATTCTTGAATTCTAGATAAGCAACTATGGAAAAATCAAGCTGTTTGTAAAACAAGGGCCAGGCTAGATAGAAAACTTCAGCAAAGATCAGAATTTACCAGAACTTACCAGAAATTATGCAGAAGCTTGGGATCCAACTCTACCTGAACTAAAGTCATCTTTAGTGGGGGCCGGGAGGGGTAGATAGATATCGGCATGATATTGATCTATGTCACTATTTGAGAACCATTGGGCAGGCAATCTCAGAGGTCCCTGTGAGCTAGAAAGTCTAGAGCCAAGTGATTTTACATAAGCAACACCTTGCTTGTGTGCGGGACCCAGACATCTAGCAAGGCCGCTGTCCTCAAAGAACTGGAATGTAATTGATATAGGTGGGGCACATGGAGAATATCTGGGTACAGAGAGAGAGCAAGGGATGGGCAGCTAGAAAATGATGTGGCTGTGAAATAAAAAACACATCAGGGTCATAAGGAGACAGGAAGGCTGAGGGGTGATCTCCATACCGTTATCATGACTGGGCAAGATAATTTACGTGGAGGATGATGAGTTCTCTATGTCTAAATCATAATGGGAGTAGAGAAAGAGGCTCCTGCTGGGATGGATATGCTAGTCTTGAGAGGATTATATTTTTAACAGGCTTTCAAAGGAGCTCATGGGGTTTCCTCTCCATGGGACCTTACAAGTAACACTTCTTAACGAGTAGAGGAAAAGATCTGTTTTTCCTTCATATGTTAAGATGCTTCTGCTGACTGAGTGTGAGGCAACTGACAAAGACTAGAGTTGGTATCTTGAAAAGATTATTTTCTGCATGGGATGAAAGCTCCTTTTCTAGATTGTTTGGATTCTAGTCTTAGCATCACACACTAAACTGTGGGACTGGAGGTCTTGATGTATTAGGTGGTCCCTGGGGTCCTTTCTAGCTCCGACGATGTCTTCACTGAGCTATAAATGAGCTAATTATTTGTAGGGAGCAAAATCCGGAAATTATGCCCTGTAGTGGAATTAAATATGAGGGAGGTACGGGAGTAGGAGCACTGTGAAATGCCCACCCCCTCTGCATGTCTAATGGGTACCGGACTGCAGGACCATCATGTATGTCTGTGTGGGTTGGGCCCAGTCAAGGGGTAAGGTGAGATTGGAATCGGCTCTAACTCCTTGTGTCAGGCTGGGCATACCCTCGTAGCTATCTCCCTAAGGAGATGACATATGAGGTCACTCTTAGTCATACCATAAATCTATCTGTGGACAAAGTAAGAGTAAAAGGATCCCTCTTAGATAACCATGGTGTCTCTTCGTGAATGCCATCCATTCACGTTGGCTCTGAGTTTCACGGTCGAGTTTCCCCAAATGGAGGGCCATCCACACCTGTCTACACTTTAAAGGGCTTCTCTCTTGGCTAAGCAGAAGCCCTATCAACAAGTAATGACAGAGGGTGTGCCTTTGTTATGGGGTAAATAGGAGGGAGAGAGAGAGAGAAAGTGTGTGTGTGTGTGCTGTGTGTGTATGTGTGTGTGAGTTATTGAAATCCACTGGAGTCAGGAGCTATTCATCAAAACCTGGAAATGTTGACATTCTTTTCAACAAACTCTTTTTATGCCTACAGCCTTCCAAGTAGTCAAGGCCACTGGTTCATGCTAAGGACAGACATGGCACTGGTATTTAGGCCTTATTTTTAAACAATGCACTATAGTGACAGCAGAGTGTTGGGCTTGGGAAGGAGGAGAGGCAGAGAAAGAGGCGCATGCACTCGTGGGTGTGTGCATATGTTTAAGTGTATTTGATTGTGGTGAGTGTGTGGGTTTGAATTACTCTATTTCAAAAACCGCACCTAGGACTTGTCACCTTCCAGAACCTCTTTTCTAACCAAACCATCTTGAGGCATCTATCCTCCCCTTACTGTGTGAACTTCAAAGCATGTGTAACTTTGTCTTTACTCTGAGTCTCAGCCTTTTTCATATATATGTGAAATAACATTGCACGTGAGAAAATCAGGTCAAGGCACACCATCCTGTAGCTGTCACTTTGGTTGACCAGGCAAATGGTCTCATCATCTGTGGCACTGCATCCTTCTGCTTTTCTGTGGTAGGCTGTCCAAACCTGGGCGCATGATAGATATTTCATCAGTCTTTGCCAAAATTATCTAAAAAATAAAAATAAGGCGAGTTTTTCGTTTGAACTACTGTAACTCTCAGAACTGCCTATCGGAAGCTATGGTTGTTGAGGGCATTCGTTATCGCCATCAAAACCTTTGCATTCTGTGCTATAAAGACATAAAAGACAGTGGCTTGGCATCACAAGAAGGTGAGCCAACAGTCCTGGGGAGAGAACACAACCCATACACAGAAGGATCCAATTAAACCCAGCATACACTCCAAGCTTGGAGCTGCAGACATAAAGATGAAAATAACTCATCTCTTGAGAGGTCTGCAGTTTGATGGCAGAGTTAGACTTTCAAACAACTAATCATAAATCAGAAGGGTAAGTGCCTTTTATGTGTACAAGGTTATGTATAAAGTTTTGTGAATGCCCAGAGCAGGGGCCAGGTCTATCTGGCCTGCTTAGGGAAGGGCTCTCAGGAAAAGCCATTTAAATTGGACTTTGCACAATGACTAGGGGTCTTCTAGGCAGAGATGCAATGGAAGATGTTTGAGGCAGAGAGAACTAAAAGAAGACAAGACCTATGGAAAATGCATGATGTTTGGAAAGTGGAGAGCAGCTTAATGTGGTTGAAGATGAGGATATATGGTTGGGTGGAGTGCAAAGGGTAAGAAATAGAATTATATAATAATAATGAACACTGATTGCTTACATATTATTTATTTAAGCAATTTGCATGTTATTTAATGTTTAAAACATACATACGATGAAGCTACTATTTACTTCATTTTACTTTTGGGGAAATTGAGGTACAGTAAATAAGTACTTAGAAAAGAAACTTTGCTGAGGTCACACAGTTAGTAAGTGGTGGAGCCGGGACATGATTCCAGGCAGCTTGGCACCAGATCTTGTGCCTTTTACTAACTATGCTGTTAAATTGTGAATATTGTACAAGTCTCGAGGGTTCAATGAGCAGGGTTAGGGAGACGTGGCTTTATGGAGAAGGCATAAGACAGAGGTAAATGAAGAGAAGTTAGGTGGAATGGGGTAAGAGCGGGTAGGAGGCCATCCCCATCAAGGAAGGATGCTGTGATTGAAGACATAATTCAGGAATGAATTGTTCTAGGGACATTGGCCTGGCCGCTGGTCTGGTCAGTGGCTCAGTTCTTCTTGGCACAGCCCAAAGGAACATCTCATTGGAAGTCCCCAGAGCATCTCTGCTTTCTAGAAAGGTCCAGGAAAC
Organism: Pteropus medius; assembly: GCF_902729225.1. NCBI lineage: Eukaryota > Metazoa > Chordata > Mammalia > Chiroptera > Pteropodidae > Pteropus > Pteropus medius. The sequence continues at coordinate 14,128,091 of NW_024345601.1, forward strand.
TCAGGTCTGCTCAGTTTCTCTCTGGGTCCTTTACTTCTTCCCACTAGGACGATATAGTAGGGCACACAAAGGGAGACAGATGCCTGCAGGAAACCCGTGGGCCAATCTTCCTCTCTGTTAACGTGTGGTTTTAAAAATGTGTCATCTACCAAGTGTTCCTGGGTATGGACTGTTGTTATTTGGCAGTGGGATTTAATGAAACCGGTAAGGCCTTGTTCCCTATTATAAATCCCTGAGGGGTGTTCAGCCGCTGAGCAGCAGAAGGGTCCAGCTGCACATATTTAAATAAGAATGACATCAGAGCAGGGTAGCAGAGGCCAAAGGGAGATCGCTCAGCAAGTGAAATTGAATTTTGTTGGAGTTAAATTGAGATGCTGAGTTGTCTTTTTACAAACATATTCATGGGTTCAGCTGTCACTTTCATTTAGTGGGCTTGTCATCTGAGCTGTGGCAGGCTGGTCGAGCCATGGCCTCCATGGCCTGAGAATGCAAAGCCTCACCCTGAGGAGCTGGGAGCCTGGGTTGGGTGGGAGAACGCGAGGAGGAACAAGCCAGAGGATGGTCTTGTCTGCAACCTGCTGCTTCCTCCGCAGGCTTCTCTCCCAAAATCAACATTATGACATGATGCAGAAGAATACGCATTCTAGTCCCACATATGAAGGGCCAAGGCCTGGTAAAATCCCATCAATAGCTGTGTGGACAGAGGTGAGCCACTAAACTGCTTTGCTCAGTTTCCTCACCTGTAAAATGGGCTTAAAAGTAGTATTGATCTTCAGACCTCTGGTGAAGGCTAACTGAAATAAAACATACCAAGTGCTTAATTCAATGCCTAGCTGGTAAAGTCTTTATTAAAGGTAAATTAAAAAAAAAAAAAATCGTGTGTGGTAAATGTGTTCTATGCCATCATTTCTACAATTTCACTCTTTGGAATGCATTCCTCACTCTTAGGCATTGCCTCTTTGGGTCTTCTTCTTAATGTCACATCTGCTTGTGAGGCAGCTGTGGGTCGTTTACAGTAAGAACGAGGCAGGAGGACTAGGTTAGTGTGCATGGTGTAGACATGAGTTAGGAAGGGTGAGAGAGGTCAGCGTGGTTGGGGAACGTGAGACAAGCTTCATAATTCTGTGGAGACAAGGTCCTGGGTGGTAGCATCAGAGGCGAGAGTTACCAGGTTAGAAAGGAGAGAACAACAGCTATTGGGAGCTCCCTATCTTTATTTTCATAAACTTCTCATTGAAATGTATTGTTTCCCTCACTTATGAATCTAGGTAACAAACCATAGTGGTATTAGCAATACCTGCCAGTCTTTCGCCAATAGAAATCGCAGATATTTTCATATTACAGCGATGGCTCCCAATTTTCATGTCCTTGTATTATCCCTCTCCCACAATCTGGTCTGGGATACATTATACCTAACAGAATGTAGCAGGAATGACACCATGTCAGTCTTGGTCTTAGCCTTAAGAACACCTGAGAGCCTCCACTTTTGTGTTTTTAGAGGGCCTTGAGAAACCATGTAAAACATCTGGTTACACTGCTGGAAAGACCGCACGGAGAGGTCACATGGGTAGGCTCTGTGGAGAGGGGAGGTCCTGAGTCTACACGGAGAGTCCATTGTACCATCCCAGAGCTTGGGCTGAGCTCAGCCTTCTAGCCATCCCAACCAAGAGGGAGGACACAAAAAGCAGCTACCTAGAATGTTCCAGTCCATTCCAGTCCCCAGATAACTGCAGCCCCAACTGCCATTGTATGAAACGGAAGAACTGCCCAGCCAAGCCCAGTCCATTCACAGAATTGTGAATTCTATTAAAATGGTTTTCATTTAAAGCCACTATGTTTTGGAATGGCTTTTTGGACAGCAGTAGGCAATTAAAATAGAGCCTTTTTAGTTTTATTGTATAGAGCTACACTGAGTCCCAGAGTGTCTATACCCATTTGAAATCTCACCATATCAGGGGTTTTACCCCTTTCAGGTTGTGGAGGAGTGAGTTGACAGACACTCAGGAAGTCCCAAATGAAGACAGGAAAATGAGGTTCACCAGAAACTATTAGTAGGCAGGTGCTCCTTGAGCCCAGCTGTCATGCTGCTCGACATGAGGAGCACCTGGAACTTTATAGATATGGATACTTAGAGTTTGGTTGCAGAATAAGACTGTTTATAACCATGTGAGATAAGCACAAAACAGAAAGTCCAGGCAGAAAGTGTGACTGAGGCTTGGTGAGGGGGCTTCGCCCTGACCTTTACCGAGAAAGGCCTTTAGAGGGGATAAAACTTGAATATGACTTTTTGAAGCAATGGCAAAATTTGGAGTAGTTGAGGAAAGTGGAGAAGGTGTCCATAGTAGGAGAAGTTCTATGAGCAAATTAACAGACCAAGGCAATGATGGTTAATATTATAAGTTAACTTGGCTGGGCTACGGTGCCCAGGTATTTGGTTAAACATTATCCTGGATGTTTCTGCAAGGGTGAATTTTGGATGAGATTTACATTTAAAATACTGGACTTTAAGTAAAGCATTTTGCCCTCCCCAATGTGGGTGGGCCTCAACTAATCAGTTGAAGGCCTGAATAGAACAAAAGGCTGACTTTACGCCAAGCAAGAGTGAATTCTCCACAGATGGCCTTCAGAATTCATTTGTAATATCCACTCTTCCTGGTTCTACAGCAGACTGCCTTTGGGCTTGAACTTCAACATCTTCCTGGTCTCTTGCCTGCTGGCCTCCCTTATCAGATTTTAGACTCATCAAGTTTCCACAATCATGTAAACCAATTGCCTAAAATAAATCTCTTTCTCTATATATACATACACATTCTGTTGGTTCTGTTTCTTCTGAGAACCCTGAGTAATAGAATAGAGGGTGTATTCTAGTAGAAGAGCTGTGAGCAAATTCACAGACCAAGGCCAAACTTGTTTAGAGTTTAGTGAACTCTCTTTAGAGTAGAGGATTTATTGGCCAGTAAAGAGTTTTCAAGGAGTCTTAGGGACTCATCATATAGGTCTTGGGTGCCAGGAGTTTTCATATTTTTTTTTGTAGGAAGAACAATGGACTGTTTTAATAATTCAAGTTTAATAAAAAATGTTCAGTGGATGCCCAATTTCCTCACTCTACATTTCTAATCTTATGATCGAGATTATTCTATTTTGTCTTTTTTGTCCAGTTAGTTAAAACCATGTTAATCAATCAAGTCATTCCTAGAATTCTGGATCCTCAACTTTCCTTGTGAAATCCTTAACGGGTGAATGCAGGGGTGGACCCCAAGAACAGAGGAGGCTTCTGCTCTCTTTCCAAAGCAATGGTTTGCCACCATCAGGGAAAGACAGTTGGATGGGACCTTGTTCTGGTCTTGATGTTTGTTTTCCTCACTAACTTCCTGTCAGAAAGCTATTGAAAGACTGGGTGGGGTGAGGTGGATGAGAACTTCCATGGTGAGAATGAAAAGGGAGCAGAGAATATACTTATGAAAAAGTGATTTGGGTCTTATTTTGTATCTCAAGTGTTAGCTTGCTCTGGGCTCTAGATTCCTGTGGGTGACAGTAATTACAAAATTTTCAAGATGTCACTTGTTTTGTTTAGAAATTCTAGCTTGTCCTTTTCCTGTCCTTTGCTAAGTTTCTGTATTTATTCATTAATTCATTCATTTATTTTTCATCCTATATTAAATGAACCCCTGTGTAAAATTTATTGGGTTGACTTTGAAGTCAGTCTCTCACATTGCCTTAAAGGAGTAGGAAACCCAGAATGAGAGTCAGCAGTAGGGGGTGTGTAGCTCTAGGCAATGCACAAAATGGTCTGCGATTCTATTTCCAATGACCTCAGGGGCCCATATGAATGGGATTCGCCCTTTTAAATTGATGCTTGCCTATAATTTAGAGAACCTTGAGGGAGGTTCACAGTCTAAGTTATCCTTGAGGTCTGACATCAGCAAGAGGCAAATTTTATCTGGGGAAACAAGCCGTTCATCCAAAGGAGATAACAGCTGTGAGAAAGATTCCCCCAATGCTGGTCTTGTTGACTTATGTTTCCAAGGAGAACAATTTCAACATAAAGTTGCACTTTCCCTCGAGCTGCTGATGCAATAAAATGGCTGTAAGCTGCAAAAACTCGTTCAATATGGCACGTATTAAACCTTTCAGAGGTAGTGGTTTGATTTTTAATTTTACGCTCTTGGCAGGCAATCAGAGTCTTTAATAGTATGGAGGCCAGAGGGAGGATGTTTCAAAACAGTGAGGATCTTATCATAGTGTGCAATTAATGAATAATTATTAAAATCCAGACATAGCTGGAAGAGAAGGCAAGAGGTGGCAATTCTCTGGTTTCAGGCAGGCCTATGATGAAACCTCTAGAGAGAAGAAATATGATCTACAGTTCCATGTAATTAAATCTGCCACTTTTCCTTCAAAGATCAGTGATTTGGAAGATCAGTGATTTGAAGAGGAAAAAAGGCCATCACTTAAAAAGTGAAAGTCGTTTGCTAACAATGAAACATTTGTTCAATTTGATTTTTAGCATTCGAGTGGTAATTACAGTTAAAATAAAATAATAACAATGACAACAATGACAAACCTGCTCCTTGAAATCGATTTCTGGGAAAGTGCTCAGTAGAGCTGGGGTGTGTTGGAGATGCCAGTTAGGACAGCTAAATTGTTGGACAAATTCATGGCATGAGCTGCACAAGTCCCAGCTGTCATAAAGAGAGCCCCACACATGTCTTCTGAACACATATCCTGTGGCTTCTGTGATTTCCAGGCCCAATTTTGTCAGCTCCTTGCTGTCAGAATCTCTCCTCTGTAGGTCTGAATCCTACTGTTTTCTTTTGGCCTCAGCTCTAGAAAACCCTGTCATCTGTCAAATGGCTGTTTATAGTTCAAACGCCAGCCTGCTGAGTGGTCCTGTTGCAGGCTGGCATTCGAGCATGCTGGCCACCGCTAAGCAGGTACAGAGGCGGCTGCTCCCGCCAACCCCCTCAAACAAAACCCGCCCCGCATGTAGGCAGCAACCACAGAGAGCGCATCTATTCATTTCTCACCCATTTTGGCTTCTCTGGGGCCCTGCTGGGCCACCGAGGGCATCTGGGGTCAGCTCACCTTTAAACAACCATTAGCTCCCTTGCTGCTAAGCTGGGCCCAATGCCGGAGGAGAGCAGGTGGAATCAATGAGCACTTGAGATGGCATTTTCTTGGCATGAGGTAGCTCATTACTGAGGGCCTCAGCGCAAGGATGGGTTTTCATGATTGATCTCTCTGTAGTGTTTCAGGAGACCTGCCAGCACCATGGGGCCAAATAGGCCTTTAAAATAAAGAAATGGATATATGGATGAATGGATGGATGGATGGATGGATGGATGGATGGATGGATGGATGGATGGATGGATGGATAGATGGATGGATGGATAGCTAAATAGATGGCTAGATAGATGGGTAAATAGATGAAAAAACAAATAAATGGGGTAAGGTGTGCTATTTAGAGAGCAGCGAAAGAGGATGTTTTCTAGGGTGTGACATTGTACAAAGGCACCTGGGATGTTTTGTTTGAAATTCTACTGTGAGAGAGTATATGACAGCAGATAATGGACTTGAGGTATGCAGGCCATGGGGCCCCGAGAGGCCGGATGTGTTGTAGTCGGCCCAGATGATAGGAGTGGGGTTGCAAGGAGGAGGGAGAGTTCATTTTTCCTCATAACTCCTGTCAGGCCAGGCATGTTCCCTGGTCAGAATACAGAAAGCTGCTCTCTAATGAGGACTTACTCTATGCCAAGCCCTGTGTCACATGCTTCATGTGTATTATCTCATGGAAAATTTTGAAAACTATGATATCGACCCAGTTGTTACATATGGGAAAACTGAGCTCAGAGAGGTAAAGTCACTTGTATACAGTCATATAATTAGGAACCAAGAGGTGTAACTGGATTTGGAACCTGGATCTAGTTGAACTTCTAAATCAGTGTTCGTAATCACTATTGTAAATGGCTTCCTAGGCAGAGATGCAGCTTGCCTCTGGCAGCCTCTCTCCAGCAGGGGGCGCTTCTGGTGCATCCCATGCCAGCTGGGCTTCTTTCTCATAGTGAGTTTAGTTGACTCTGGGTATCCCTGTTTAGAATCACTGCAGCCGCCTCCTAGCTGGGGCTCTGTCACTATGTTCTGCCAATGTACCCTCTATTCTTGCTCTGCCACTGATACATTCGAGTCCATTGGGTCGCAGTCCTCCCTGCCTACCACTCTGACAGGAGACGGGCCACTGCTTTCAACCAGGTCTCAGTGGCACTTCTATTTTGTCCTATTTCTATAGTATCTCTCGAGAGTCACCTCTGGTTACGCTCTAGCCAGACTAACTTTCCAGCTTTGTCATTTAGTGCAAGCCCTGCTTGCTTCTTCTGCAGTACCCTCCCCTTCCTGCACTCTCTTCTCATCTCTACCTGGTACCTGCCTGTTCATTCTTCAAGACTCGGTTTATACATCTTTTTCTTGGAAAACCTTCTTGATTTTGCAAGACTCTCAGTGATCCTATTATCATTCTTACATTGCATTCATGGTAATGATCCAGTTACCTGCCTCCTTCAATCACTGAACTACTGAATGCATGGGAATACTATACTCTTTTGGTCAGAGAACTTCTGTCAGGACCACACAGATACTCAAAATATTTATCTGCTCCTTGCAGTTTGTTCTTTTGGTAAGCGCTAACTGGTCTGGAAAGGCCTTGACTTCAGTACTAAACCTGTCAAGTCACCCAAGTGTTCTAGACGTAGTCATCATTCAAGAACATTCTGTGTCAGTTAAGGTAACATTAACTGCTTTAACAAACAATTTCAAAATGTATCATATATGATGACTTGATAGAAGTTTCTCTCTCCCTCATGTAAAATTCAGGGTGAATGTCCCTGATTGTCTGGAGGCAACTTCAAGTGATGGATGATTCAGAAACGCAGGATTCCTTCACCTTGGGGCTGGCTCTGCCATAGTCAACACATGGCTCCCAAGGTCACTGAGCTTGTCTGAATCAGGATCGCAAAAGAGGAAAGGGCATAGGAATGATAATAGCTGTGGGAAACTTCCAGGGCCAGGACTGAGGGCTGGGGTGGGGGTGGGGGAATGGTGTGTGTGTGAGCGGGGCAAGGGGGGGAGGGCAGTGCCATGATTTCTGCCTTCATTCCATTGTCTAGATCATACAGACATGCCCGATCTCCAGGGAGGCTGAGAGATGAAACTCCCTGTGGGCCAGTTAGCCAGTCTCTGCAACACTGTTTATGATACCAGTCTGGAGGATTTGGAAGCACCCAACTTCTATGTTCTGAGTTAGGGCCAAGTGCACCTTCTTAATTTTTTTATGGGAGAACATGGCGCAAGAAATTCCATCACTTCCAGCTTACTCCATCAGTGGTTGCATCTCATGATTTTTCATTAGTTGCAACCTAAAAGGCTGAAGAAGGACTGGCTTCTGGATTTATTAGACCTCTTTTACTTGGCTGTCAAAAATTCCTAAACATGCCAGGTGGTGAAGATTAATGGCCAAGTTGGCAAGATGAGAATATCTCAGGTAAAGCACTCTCTCATCATTCTCCTCTAGAAACAGTCTGTCTCTTGATTTAGTTTTTATTTCAAGTGACAAGGAAAGTGCAAGTTTAGTTGAGAAATCATCCTCAGAACACTGGGGAGAAACTAAGCCATTTGCATATCTCAGTTTGGCTCAATTAAGCTTCTCCATCCATCTCTTCAGATTGTTACGACCAATTTTCTTCTAGAAATTGCTCTGAAGGCTGCTCAAATACCTACTGTACTGATTTGCAAAACAGGAGCTTCTTCCAAGACATGGCCCAAAGAACCCCTCCAAGAAACTTTATCTGATAAATGCCCCTCTATCTTCAGAACACGCAGAATCCCTGTGCCCTCATCATGTGGGACCTGAATTATACACTATCAGTTATTGAAACTGATGTAATAAACATCTTGTATTTCCCTTCCTCAAGGGCAATTAGTGAAGTGCTTAATTTGAGGCATTAGCCTTTATTATGTTGAATCAATTGAATGCCCCTCATAACTAAAACTGAGCTTTCATCTATACACATACTTATATTACCAATTTATCAGTCTAAGGGCAAGCACACACATGATTTCAGTGTGCATTTCCCTGCTCGGGGTTGCTCTAGCGTCTCTCCATCCATCCATTGTTGGAAGTTCCCATGTCGATTTTTCTAAATCACCATGTTAAGCTCTAGGGGCTCAAGACCAGGTAATTTTTTTGCTCCAAGAAGCAAGACCGAAATATCCTATTCGCTTTCCTCAGCTTTCCTTCTTTCTTTGAATCGAAGTTCGCTCTCAATCTCAGGAACCTCCCCCTGGGCTCATGTATCTCTTTCCTCTCTGGTTTCTGCTCCTTTTACCCGCCTCTTGTCTTGGTTGATTTGTTCCTTGCTGGCAGGAGAGGTACATATTTAATTTTCTGACTCTGTGGTTTTAATCGGATCCTGTTTTTATTAGTGCCTACTGAGAAATCTTTGCTTACTCTAAGGCAGGGGATGTTCTTTTATACTTTCTTCCAAAATCTATCTTTCACATTTCAATCCTATGGAATTGATTTTTGTGTGTGGTTTCAGGTTTGGCACAATATTTATTTTTTGCCATTTGGAGATCCAATAGATCAAGAACCATGTTTTGAAAAGTTCATTCTTTACCTACTACACTGAAGTGTCACTTTGTTATAAGTCAGGTGACCATATGTGTGAAGTATATTTCCTCTGCTCTGTTTCATTGGTCAGTTTGTCTATTCTTGTGCTAATATCACACAGTCTTAAGTATTATAAATTTATAATAGGTTGTGATATCTGGTACTGCAAATCCTTTACTTTTGTTCCTCATTTTCAAGACTACCTTGGCTATTCTTAGTCTTTTGTATTTCTGTATAAATTTTAGAATCTGCTTGTAAATGTCTCCAAAATAACTGCTGGAATTTGATCTAAAATTGATTTGGATGGAATTTATATCTTTATAACTGAGTTTTCCAATCCATGAACATGGTATAGGCCTTTTTATTTGTGTTTTCTTTAATTTCTCTTATTAATGTTTTATTGTTTTTAGTGTACAGGTCTTACTGATATTTTTTAAGATTTATTCTTAGATATCAATTTTTTAAAAAATGTGATTGTATCATTTAAAAATTGACTTTATGTCTAGAGACTTTGTGAAATTCACTTATTAATTTTAACAGTTTCTCCATAGATGCTTTTGGATTTTTTTTGTACACAGTCATGTAGTCTGTGAATAATGAGAGTTTTATTTTTTTCTCTTAAATCATTTTGCTTTTTATTTTATTTCTTGTTGCCCTAGTACCTGCTCTAATTTTTCACACTCCAAATAGACAGACTCTTTTGCAAGGATAATGAACATGTCTGTAAAACTTTTTTAAAACTCCCCTATTGTGTAAAATTTTCTGTGTGCTGCTAAATCTAACCAGACAATCCTCTCTACCTTCATTTTGCTTGGGTAAAACTCATACACTCTTCAGGTTTCAGCTTTAAGTTCTTTAGGAAGATTTCATTGATCTCTTTCAGACTGGATGTAGGGAGGGAGGACTGCCTACCATGTGAGGTGATTAAGTACAGCCCTGAGGGCACAAGGCAGAAATTCCTTGTTTCTGAGTGTATCTCCCCTGCTGCACTATAAGCCCTTCAAGGGCAGAGACTACAGTGTTCATTGTTATATTGCCATTACTTGCCACGGTGCCTGGCATATCATAAGCACTGCATAGATGTTAGCTTATCATCATCCTTATCCTAATCCTTTTCTTCCTCCTCCTCCTCATCTAAATACTGAAGCATGGCCCTCATCAGTATGAGGATCTATTGAAGCTGTTGTCTATCTTTTCTACTGAGACCATGATGTCCTCAAGGGTAAAAATATTATCTTTTTTTTGCTTTTTTAGTCTTTCACAGTGTCTGCCTCTTAATAGACACCTAACAAAATATGAAAGACTGAATGAGTGAATGAATAAATGAATGAATTCGTTAATGAGTAGTCCTTGTTATATGAAACTGAGGTGCATACAGAATGAATTGTGTAGCAACGTATGGCACTCTTACTGCAGAATTATAAGCCTAAGGCCAAAACTAATGCCTTAGTTCAGTGTGAATTTCCCTTTGCCCAGAAGCTACTCTTGCTGTTAATTCTCTCACCTCTCTCCACCCTTCCAAAATTGTAGTGTCCTGGGTGGTTTTCTTAAATCATCATCTTAAACTCCAGGAGCTCTAGAAAACTCAGGCTAGAATAAAAAATCGAGAACAATTATTTTAATTTGCCCCTTTCCCTACCCTAGTCTTGCAGCTTTGCTGTTTTAGAACTCAAAAGGTGCATTCTTTTCAGACACCATGGCTTGAATCTCATCTGCAGGGACCCAGAAAGAGTTTGGAAAAAATCTGTTTTTTATGATCTGTCATCAGGATCTGTGATGACTCAGTCATGTGCTCAACCCAGAGACCTGCACTGGACACATTTGAAAGCAGAATGAGGCTCTGCAGGGTGCTTCTTTAGAATCCCTCAGCTCCAGCATCTCCTTCCTTTGGTCTCACCTGAAGGCCTGCCTCTTCTTTGGTGCTACCTTCAACTTGACATGCCTTCCTAGAAGGCATCATTGTACATAACCTTCCCATCTGAAAACTCAGTTTCACCCCACTGAAATGGGCCAGGCAGCAGGGCAGCTCTGGACAGCTCTACTTTATTGGAGAGCAGGCCTGGGGCGTGTTAATGCCGGCTGACTAGAGAATTGCAGGAAGAGGGATAGGGCCAATTAATCAGTGAGATCAGGGACTTATAAATGCAAGCTCTTGCTCCAGGTCTGGTAGGTCACTCACTATAACTGTACTCACCCCCCTGTCCTCTCACCCCTGGGTAAACATGTCCAGCCAGCCAGGGGGATAAGTTGCTTGCTTCTCCCTGAAACAATATTTCTATTTAATTAAAATCCTACTTCTTAAGTGTTGACTTCTAACTCACTGTTTTGACCTGTACCAGGACCATGATAATACAAACGAGGCACCTAGGAAGGAAAATTTAAAGAGAGACTCAGTCTCAGGCACTGACCCTGCATTTCCACAGCCCCGAAAGGGATTGCTTCCTTAAATTTTGTGCCCTAGGCATCTCACTTATCTGCCCCAGTCCTAGACCTGGTTTTGATCCAAATGTTTTAAGCAGCTGATCCTTCAATACAGATTAAGCGATTATGGTGAGAATCATAGGAATGCAGAGATCCTCCTCCCCTTCAAAACCTTCCCTGTGATTTTTCTACTGTAGAACCCTAAAATGTTTGTCAGTCTATATCTGCATGCCCTCCCCCACAATAAGAGCTACTATTTGTTGAAAGTTTGGTATATGGTGGGTTCTGAGCTAGGTCTACTCTTCATTCTTATTTTTCATTCTCTCAACAACACTGTGATGTTGGTAATGTTATCCCAGTTTTGCAGATGAGAAAACAGGCTAGGAGAGGTTGTTCTTTGCCCAACCAGGAAGAGGCAGAGCCGAGACTTGGCTCAGATCTGTCTGATACCCCAGCATTCTGCACTCATTGAGCTGCCCCTATACCCAAGAGGGCATATGCCAGGCAGGATAAAGCTATTAAGTTTCTCAGTGGCAGGGATTTGAGTGTAGGGAAAGGCAAGAGGAAAGAACATCCAGGGGCCCAAGAAAGGAGTATACAGAGGAGATTCTGGAGGCAATGCAAAGGGAAGATCGGAGAAGCCCCACTCTCCAATTTGACCTGTTCATAGCTGGCTTTAAGTGTGACCCTGGCTCTAAGCATGGGCCAGAGAGGATGCTACTGGGTCAAGCTGAACTTCCAAGGATTTCTTTGGCAGAGAGTAGCCTTCTCTCTGCTCATCTCACCTGTCTGCACCATCCCCGCGCCTGGCAGTAGTCGGGGCTGGGTAAGCTTGATATTCGTAGCTGGGCCTGGACCAGAGAAGGAACAATCCCCTTGGCTTTGCTCAGTGAAATGTCACTCTACATTCTCCCAGTGCCTAGCTTCTATACTCTCCTGGACACCGTTTTCCTCCTTTTCAACCAGCAAAATTTTACTTCTTCCTCAGGGTTCATTGCAAGAATCACCTTTCTCAAAAACTCTTTAGCCTTTCACTCTCTCCTTACCTTCTGCAGAATGATATGGTTCTCTCTTGCCATGGGTCTTCATTCTTTCGGTTTTGTAAGGTCTCCTATGGAGGGTAGTTTGTCTCTGAAGGCAGGTCAGTTTCTCATTCAGTATGAGCTCCTGAGGGCTTGCTTCAATGCTTCTCTGCACTGTTCCAGTGATGCCTCACATAAATCTGGAATTTCTTTTACCCCCTTTCTAGAGAATGGTTTTTTTTTTCCAATAAAGTTGTTTTTAAAGAATCAAAGCACATAGAAGTATATAGAGTGAAAATCGAAACTCCCGTCCCCTCTCCCAATTCCACTGCTCGATGTTGTCTACTGTTGCGTCTGATACCCCTTTTTCCAGAGGTTTCTGTACCCAAACACAAATGCACAGACACACATTCCTCCATAGATACATTGCTTTGATTTTTTCCTCATTAGCACAGTCAAACTATGTATATGTTTCATGGGCTTTGTTTTTCTACTTAACGATACAATGTGGCTTTGGATCTATTTAGGTGTACATAGCATTGTCTCATTTGTTTAGTAGTTATGTGTAGATGTACCATAATTATTAAATATCTTCTGTTAATGGATATTTGGGTTATATTAATTTTTTTCTGGCATGAACTTCCTTGTACTAAAATATTGGCACATTTGAGTAGGTATTTTTATGGCTTGGAATCCTGCAGATGGAGTTCCTGGGGAAATAATATGTGCCTTTGGATTTTGGAGGATATTACAAAGTTGACTTCAAAGGATGCTGAGCAGGTTTTCTCTTTAAACTGTGAGTGGAAATGCTGCTCTCCCACTTCCATACCCAAACCTCATTAATATCGTATATGACCAATCTTTAAAAATTTGCCATTGTGAACGGTAAAAATGAGATTTAATTGCTGTTTTGATTTATATTTCTTTCATGTATTGGTAGAAGGAATTATTTTTTGGTGTTTATTGCCATTAGTATTGCCTGTTTATGTCCTTTGTCTATTTTTCTTTTGGGCTATTAATCTTTTCCTATTGATATCTAAGAGCCTATTGTTTTGTTGTTTTTGGATAAATTAGGCATTCGTTTGTCATATGTATAGGAAATATTTTTCCCAGTTTATCTTTTAATTTTGTCTATGGGTTACTATTATTATTCTCAATGAAATCTTTTTTATAAGTAAATGCTTTCAAAAATTCAGATTTTCTTTACTGTGAAATAAGAGCATAAGCTTTTTGTTGTTTTTGGATAAATTAGGCATTCGTTTGTCATATGTATAGGAAATATTTTTCCCAGTTTATCTTTTAATTTTGTCTATGGGTTACTATTATTATTCTCAATGAAATCTTTTTTATAAGTAAATGCTTTCAAAAATTCAGATTTTCTTTACTGTAAAATAAGAGCATAAGCTTTGAACTTTGATCTGAGTTCAAACACAGGCCACCAGCTTACTCTGTGAACTTGCATAAATCCCTAACCTATCTGAGCCTCAGGGTTCTCATCTGCTACATAATGCTAGGATTAAATGAGACAATTGCGCAGTGTAAGCATTGACAAAAATGGATGGAATTACGGAGAACCACCTCTGGATGTCAGAAGTAGACTCTCTGGTCCAATGCTGCCTCACCCTCCCTCTGCATCTCTAAAACTCCCCCCGCCTTAATCTGGGGGGAAGTTGGTTCCCCCCAAACATGCCCCTCCTTTTCTCATCCTGAATAAAGCCAAGTGAGAATGTCTGTTTCACTGGCGAGGCCATCTGCTACCTGACAAAGGTGACCCCAGATTTTCCCATTTATATCCTTGAAATTTGCTGAACCTCATCATTTCAGCCTTAGATCAATTTTCTAGATTTTTATTTAGTTTTCAAGTTGTTCATCTGTTCTTTCACTCAGACTAGTAATTTCAGGGGCTGTATTATAATTTCAAGATGTTGCTTTAGACGCATTACAAAACATTAAAGTACATTTAGCCTTGAATTGTCACTTAAGAATATTGCAGGAAATTAGGGCTTTCTGGATCATAAATGTGACGATAGATTGAGAACACAGCTTCTATTATGACTAAATGAGGACAAAGAATAAAAAAGTGTTAAGTACACAGCCACTTCTTGTGTGGGCGTCAAGGAACTCAGGGAAATTGAGGTCCCTGCTGGTGATTGGGGGCCTGGCCATTCTGGAGCGAGGAGCACACAGAATCCCCTCCCTACCTGAGTGCTATATGAGTTGGGTTGTGTGGGGTGGGGGCACAGACTCTGCAGGCCTGACTGGGTTTTCTGATCCTTGCTCACCCTATTCCCATCCTCCTCTCTCTTCATCTTTATCTCTACCTTCAGCATTGCCCTAGCCCCACGTCACAATGATTTTAATGGCCAGCTTCACTTAATGCCAGGCAGTCCGTCTATGGCCACTGAGGTCCCCATGGAACCATGGGCATTTAGAAGGTGGGAGAGAGATCAAGGGCACTGACAGCCCCTGCGAACAGTATGTGAGGTCCCAGAGGGCCCCGTTCCTTGCGCATCTCTTTGATTTGGGGCAGAAATCCTCCAAGAGTGCCTGTGGGGCTCCCCAAGGGGTCTGCAAGTGTTACAGCCAGGGGGGTGCACCCCAGCTGGGGTGTCCACTGTAGGCTGTGGCCTCAGCCTCAGCAGCCCAGCCTGGAAAATAGGCTCTAGGCCTGCAGACCTGCTGGCAGCATTTACGTCATCCACCTCTGCTCCGAAATGCTGGCAGCTGCATCCAACCAAGTGCTTTTTCAGGGTGCTGGGTTCCTGATGCAGCCTCTGCAGCCCAGATTTCTTCTGGACTTGAGGCCAACTCAGCCTGGTGCAAGGTCACCGGAGGGCACATGTGAACCTTCGCACATACAGGGCTCAAGGCTTCTGTGAAGGAGGATCGGGATACGTGTGCTCAGCAACCAGCTGTGTGGCAGCAATTTCAGGCACTGCACTGGACGGCTGAGAAATCCAGTGAAAGATATGGCAAGTGTGAGTAATATCCCTATAGCACATTTTATATGTGCTTGGTTGGTGTGAGATAGAGCTAGTCTCCAGGCCACTGGTACCCCTACATGGTCCCAGCAGGAAGGGGGAACTAACTTCCAGCCTTCAAAGGCTGAATGAACCCTTGTGGCAGGCAACATTAGCCCCATTTTATAGATGAGACACAAAGAGTTCAAGAAAGCTGGGCAGACGGTACACAGGCTAGAGGGAAAAGAGCTTGGCGTGGGCCCTAGGGCTCTGTCATTTTCAGTGTCCTAGCTATTCTATCACCTTAGTGCTGAGCCTGTACTGCTGCAGACTCCAGCAGCCTTCAGTCCCCATCCCTTGACCAAGCGAAACCAGGAGTTCCTAAGAACCCATTGAGTGGCCAATGCCTTCTCTGGTGGGGGGTGGGGCAACCTCCTTTCCCCACTACGAATGTGATCGCAACTACCTTGCCATCATATAGCAACCTTGGCATTCTTGCCCTCTGATCCTTCCACTTGCTGTTCACAAAATGATCCCTGCTCCCCCTCCCACCTTCTACATGGGCCAGTGTCCCACCAACCTTGATGGGGAAGGGAAGGAGGCAAGCCATGCCTGGTGCCAATGTGTTTTGAATGAATGAATGACAGGATCATGCCTTGTCATTGCAGCCCTTGATCAGGCTTGATGGAGCTTTGCCCCTGTCATCAGAGAATTTTGTGCTGCTATCTACTTGAGTTCACATGTCCTTTTAAGACAGGGACAAATTCCTCTCACTCTAGACTCTACCATAGTAGTACAACTGTCTAAAGAGGATACTGGGGGCCCATGCCTGGGCCCTGCTCTTTGGCCTTCTGAGCCAGCCACCACTGATGTCCTGAGGCCTTAGAAACCCTTGAGCACTTGGTGCCCAAGAATCAATTATACAATTGGACATGTCTCAACAGAGTTTCTGAGATGCTGGGGACTAAGTGGTCTCCTGTCTTGTGCAGTACCCCTCCCCTGACAACACAGTTCCTTCCTGAGACAGGAGATCCTAGCTTCCTACACAGTTGGCCCCAAGATGTCAGCAGCAGGGCCTCAGATGAATAAGCTTCTTATGCTCCGCCCCAGGGTTTCTCAACATCTTTTGGTGTATGGTGCAGTCATGCAAGGGACATTCTGGGGGGAGGGGAGGAGGTTCCACTACCCATTCAAGCATCTCCTCCAATCTTCCCCACTTCTACCTTCTCTCCATTGCAATTTCCTGGGACTATGAAGCCAAGAAGCCAGGCTGTCCCTAGGCTCCCTGCAAACACTGCCCTATAGTGCCCATACCTCACCCCATGAGGGAGCCATGTGGCTCAGAGCCCTTCTTTTCTCCCTGGATGGGATCAGTTATTTTAAATCAGACAGGAATGGTGTGAAACAAGGATTCCTGTTTCTTCAGGAAGTCTTTCCTGCCCACCCCCCAGTGCCTACTGGAGCTGAGTTTCCTTTCCTCTGCCCATATCCATACACTTCCGCCATCCCTCTTATTTTCTTTCTCTCTCCATCACCAGTGAATCTTATTTAACTCATCAAACTACAGCCTTTACATTTTTGATATGTCCACTCTCCAGAAAAATCTGGAGAGTTCTACTAAGCATCTCTGCTGCTTAAGTGGTTTTACTCTTGCTCTCACCCCCAGAGCCCCTGTCTGAGCTGCCCCTGGAAGATGTTCAAGTTCCCCACTCACTTGCAGAGCTGGCCGGCTGAAAGCTGGTCCCTGAGCTCAGGTGAATTCCTTAGCTTATTGCCGAGGTGTCTCTCAGAGAGCAGGTTAACAGGAAAGAAGAGTGACATTGGTGTTGCTGCAAATGTCTGTGGCTGAGAGCTTACAGCTCACTGTGCTGGCTTCTAGAGTAGCCGGTACCCAAGGCCTGAGCAGACTGGGTGGACAGGGCCAGTGGCACATTTCGACTCATGAGAAGTACTGCTTCATTTAGCTGTCTAATTGACTCATTCAAAAGAGGCTGTTTTGCCATCACTACTGCCAGCTCTTTATGGGACAGGCAGTGCCTGAGAGGTTTCTGTTATTTCCAGTCCTGGCACATGGCCCATCTACTTTAATATTTGCCAAGTGCCATTTTGAGATGCAAATAAGGGCAGTTGGGGTACAGCAGATGGGGTGAAGTATGGTGGAGGCAAAAAGACCCAGGATTAAACCCTGGCTTTATCTCCTCCAGATAATCTTTTTGGACAAGCCTATGTTTTCTGTCTACCAAGTGGATTGTATGATGCTCAGCTTCTAAGGTTATTGTGAGAAGTGAATTGAATTCATAAGGACCCACACTGGACCCACTTTAGCCTTTTGGTTCCCTAATCCTAAATAAGAAGGCATCCTGCTATTTCCAGCCCCTGCCATGGGGTGCTGAGCTACTGGGGTGCTGGTGTTGGAGAGGTCCCGTCACAGGGTTCAGGCTAGAGATGGAAGGGATATGCACTGAGAGGCCATTCTTCTACCCAATCTGCTCATGCTCACTGGCCATCTCTGGTCCTCAGTGAGCAGGGAGGACCCCTGGCTGGGGGGAGTCCTCTGAGAGCCTTGCCCAACCACCTAGAAGGCAGCGGGTACCCTATGGACAGATGAGAAAGCTTCAGCACAGTCTTTCAGCGACTTGCCTGAAGTCACACAGGCGAAAGAACCCAGCAGCTCAGACTCTAGGATCCAGACACTTCCAGGAAATCCTGAAGGGGAAACAAGGGAAGAGTAAACAAGGGATGATGAGAGGAGGGAGAATGAGGGGAAGATGGGGGACAATAAAATTGTGTAGGTACTGCTTCAAAAGACAGGGACAAAGTTAAAGCTTCTAAAGGAAGCTAAACTATTCCCTCCACACCTCCTCCTCATCCCACCCTCTAAAGAAAAGATGGCAAGAATGATTCAGTGCACAAGCCCTTGACTGGAGGTTGAGATTTGGGGGCAGATTTAGTCCTGGTTCTGCCACTAACTAGCTGCATGAATTTGGGCGAACTTCCTCTAACTTCTCTGGACCTTGATTTCCTCATTTATAAAATGAGAAGGTTGGACAAGATGATCTTTATTGTCTCTTCTAGCTCTAAAAATTTTTCTGATTATTTAAGTACATATCCCAGAGCTGTGACTGTTGTGATTGCTATTTTAGATGGGAAGCCATAACGATTGCCTTAGGAAGGAAGCTTGCTCTTTTCTTCTTCAGCTGGGGAAGGCTCTAGAATGATTAGAAGGCCTGAAGTAGCCAGGCAGCTAATGCTGAGAGAGAGGAGCAACCTTCCACCAGCCACTGTCACCCCTCGTCAACTTCACCCATGGCAGCCCAAGCCACTTCTATCTCCCAGGAAAGTGCTTAATTTATATCTCAATTCCATGAGTGAAAGGAGCCAAGAATAACCAGCATGACACTATCAGTATGCTAGGGAATCCATAACAAAAGACCACAGACTGGGGAACTTAAACAACAGACATTTATTTACTCACAATTCCAGAGGTCAGAAGTCCAAGGTCAAGAAGTGAGTAGGTTTGGTTTCTTCTGAGGCGCCTCTCCTTGGCTTGTAGGTGGCCACCATCTTGCTGTGTCCTCACATGGTTGTCTTTCTGTCTTGTCTGTGTCCTGGTCACATTGGATTAAGGCCCACTCTAATGACCCCATTTAACCTAATTATCTCTTTAAAGACTCTATTTCCAAGTACAGTCACATTTTGAGTATTAGGGGTTAGGGCTTCAACATATACATCTTGGGGGAGACATTTCAGCCTGTAACAGTGACCATGACACTTATTGTCTATGCTGGAATAAATACTTTTTAAAAATATTTTTGAACTTTTAATTGAAGTGTAACATGCATACCAGAAAGTACATGTATTTAAGTTTATAACTTGAACACATTCACATAAGCAGATTAAGAAGTAGAGCATTACCAGTGCCCCCAAATCTCGCCTTGTCCTCTTTCACTTATTCCCCCAAATAATCCTGACTTCCAACAGCATTCGTTAGCTTTTCCTGGTTTTGTATTTTGTATATACAAAATCATACAGCATGTGATTTTTTGT
Organism: Pteropus medius; assembly: GCF_902729225.1. Lineage (NCBI taxonomy): Eukaryota > Metazoa > Chordata > Mammalia > Chiroptera > Pteropodidae > Pteropus > Pteropus medius. Next base: position 14,147,203 of record NW_024345601.1, read on the forward strand.
GTCTGCCTTCTTCTCTCAACATCATATTTGTGAGATTCACCTATATGGTAGCGTGTAGCTGTATTCTGCCGTGCATATGCCACAGATTATCTACATATTCTACCACTGATGAGCTCTTGTGTACCTTCCAGTTTGGAACCGTTATAGACACAGGTTACTATGAACATTGGTAACATGTCTTTAGGTGAGCGTATTTTATATAATTCTGTGGGTGTATTCATGGGAGTGAAGTTGCTGGGTCATACAGTATGCATATGAGCAGCTTTAGCGGAGACTGCCAAATCCTTTTCCAAAATAGTTGTACCAATTTACACTGCCACCAACAGTGACAGTATGAGTATTCCAGTTGTTCCAAATCCTTGCCAATACATGTTTTTTTTCCCCATGTATTTTTATTTTAGCTATTCTGATGAGTGTGATAATATCACATTGTACTTTTAATTTTCATTTCCTTAATGGTTCATGATGTGGAACATTTTTGCATTTGGATAGTCTTTTATGAAGTGCCATTCAAGTCTTTTTCTCATTTTTTCTACTGGATCATCTGCCTTTATCTTATTATGTAGGAATGCTTTATATACTCTCTGTGAGTCCCTTGCTGATTCTGGAACAATTTTGAGAGTGAAAGGAAGGATCTAATAATAAATAAACTGGGGCAAGTGTTATAAACCAAAATCATCCTAGGCTATTTGAATAAATTCAAATGATCAACCCCCATAACGTGTTCCGGTTTTAACAAGATTTAAAAAGGCAAATACGAAGGCACCAAAGGCTCATGTAAGAAAATTTTTAAAAGTGTACTGTTTGTAGTATACAGCTTTGCAGGGCTCTTACTCCCCTCTTTCCCTGCATCCTTCTGAAGTCACCTTTAGAGTTCAGTATTGGGATGAATTTTTATTCCCATTTGAGACTGATCCAGCATACAGCTGTATACTGGCCATGATTTGCCTTAGATTCGTTAAATTTCTGATATTTCGTGATGCTCATAGTCCAACATTCAGTTTTATTCACAAAGAAACAAATCTTGACTAGTTAAATCATATGCTCAAGTTCACACAGCTGGTTAGTACAGAGCTGGGACTAGAATCTAAGGCTACAGTGCTTTCTTGAAAGGAATTCTGATAAGAATTCAATATTTAAATCAACATATAAATGCCTTAGATTGTGTGCGATGTCATTTTAAAGCATTGATATCCTTTGAAATATTGGGATGTGGAGGGAAGGCACTGAGCTGGAAGTCAGAGACTCAGCCCTCATCTTGTTTTCTCACTGGCCAAAAGATAAATAAAACGCCACTGGAATGACCTCTGATATCCCTTCTAAGTTCTACATCTAAAAATACCTTGCATGAGGGAAGAGAAAGGGTAGCCTTTTTTTTTTCAGCAGGAAGCAAGTAAATAAGTATAGATTTCCTATGAAAGGCAAAGATTGAGTTGCTTTAGTCAATAAAGAGAAAGGAGAGAAATCAGCTTGAAGAAGGCAAAGTCCTAGTGGTTCGAGCAGTGGAGAGCAGCCATCCCTCTCTCTTTTATTTCAAATGGGCAAAAGAAAATATTTATTTATAGGAGGAGGGGTTCAGGTTATACCTGAGAGACTAAGCAATGTTACCTTAGGAGACTGAAGAATCTTCTCTACAAGTCACTAAATTAAAGACATTTATATAATTGGGATTATTATGGTTGGAAGTGAGAGAAAAACATATTCGAATTGACTTAAGCAAAAAAAAAATTAGGGAAGAAAAAATATTTTAGTTCATATAATTGAAGAATCCATGGGTAGGTTTCATTTCAGGCCTGGCCAAATCCAGGCTCAAATAATGTTTAAATTCATCCCCACCTCACTTGTCTATCCTTTGCATTGACATCAGTTTCGAGGAAGGCCATCTCCTCCATACTGGGTCAGTCATGGCCACAGGTTTACAGGCTTATATTTTCTCAGTTTAGCAATTCCAGCAGTGTATTTCTTTTTCATCATTCCAGCAGATGTCCCAGGTTGGCCTGACTAGGTCCCATATTCATCGCTGAACCAGCCTCTGTGACTCTGATTATTTATTCCTTCATTATCTAACTGTCTTTGTGGATGGAGTCAACCCCCAATGGGACTTCAGAGCTTGAGTCAGGAAGCCGGCTTCCCGAAGGACTAGCAGGGTGGACTCTCACTGGAGGAAGAGGGGATTAATTCTGATCAGGCACGAAAGTTGATACCTACTTTACCATCTGTGATACTGCAATTTATAATAAGAAATATATATTTGGTCATCATTCCTATTTCTGGCACAGAGCTCCTAAAAACTTTGGAATTTCCTAAGTGATGAGAGCAATCAAGCTGTCTTTTGTTATACTAATGAGGTGACTTTTGGAGAGCACTTCTGGAGGAGGACTGGTTGCCTGGAAGACCAACTAAGTGATTAGAGGGTTGGAAGTTTAAGTCCCACCTCTGACCTCTGGGAAAGTGAGAGAGGCTGCTAGAGATTGAGTTCCATCACCAATGGCCAATAATCTAATCAGTCATGCCTATGTCATGAAGCCTCCATAAAAACCCAAAAGGGCTGGGTTTGGAGAACTTCCAGGTTGGTAGACATGTGGAAATGTGGGCATACCTTGCCCTATGCATCTCTTCCATCTGACTGTTTCTGGGTTCTATTTTTTTATGATAAACTGATAATTTATTAAGTAAAATGTTTCTCTGAGTTCTGTGAGCCCTTCTAAGAAGTTAATTGAACCCAAGGTGGGAGTCATTGAAATCTCAAATCTATACCCTGTCAGTCAGAAGCACAGGTGACAACCTAGGCTTGTGACTGGCATCTGAAGTGAAGGTAGTGGGGCGATCTTGTAGGACTAAGCCCTTAATTCATGGGCCCTGATGCTATCTTTAGGTAAGTAGTGCCAGAATTGAGTTGAATTGTAAGCATGCTGCTACATTAGTGCAACCCAAGTGCAGTGTGTGCAGAAAATACCATGCTTGAAGCAGGATGATGGAGAAGATGCTACGTTGTCTTTCCTTCTAACCCAGGATTCCAGGAAACAGAGAAAGGGAAATAATATTTATTGTGTGTCAATATGCGAAGTACTGACATACAACCTCATTTTATATTCCAATTATCCTGTAAGGAAGATATTAATTTCCCAATTTCACAATCAAAGAAAATGATGACAAGAAGGTTAAGTAACTTACTCCTCAGGGTCCCACTACTGGTTTGTGAAGGAGCCGGTTCTCAGCCAGAGGTCTTGACCCTAAAGCTACTCTCACTCCACAGTGCTGCCATCTGAGCCAGGGCTTTAGTGCCTAGACTGGTGTGAGTCATAAACATCAGAGTTGAAAGAAAGAGACTTGGCCAAGGAAAGGAGAAAGAGGTCTGGCTTGGTCCTGCTTTCCTAGTAGCTGGCTGGCCAACTGACTTGGGTGACTCTCTTGCCAGCCCTGGCTCTTCCTTTCCTCATCTATAGCATGGGAGGAGGAGCGGACAAATCTGTATGGTGCTCCGAAGCCAAGTGTGACCAACCTGTGATCAGATGAAGAAGGGTGCCTGGCTGTGCCAGCTCTGGCCTAGGAAGCCACATGCTAAGGGAGCTCTGGATCATACTTCAGGCTTCTGACCATGCTCATTCCAACAAGCACCGAGCCAAGCTTTTCGCCTTCACCCATGTTCTTCTCCTTGGTGCTTTGCTTATTCGCACTCCCCGCCCCACTTTGGGTGCATCTCACAGCCTGTACTCCCCCACCACACACCTGGACCTTGCTCCTGCCAGTGCTATCTTCAAGTAGAGCCTTGCCCTGGAAGCACTTATTCCCAAAGGTGTTCTAGAGTTTCCAGAGGAGATGCTCAGAGGCTTCTGCCTTGCTCTGTATTCCAGCTTGCCTTTCCTGGGTTGGATTGATTTTCTTGAAGGGGCTATTTTGTCTCCTTCATCCTTCTCCATCCTCTCCTAGATTCAGCTCAGGAGGCTCACAGATTTGTTGTCACTTCAGACGAGATCGGGCTTGTTCAGGGTAGCATGGCCATAGACAGTTTGTTGTCACTTCAAACTTGAGAGACCTGCAAATTCTAGCATGGCACTAGGCAGAGCCCTAGCAGAAGGAGGGAATTCTGTTCTTCACCCATCCAAGGCCAGGAGGTGGCTTTCCTGGAGAAAGATGGGTCTGTCCTCCCGCCCTCTCTCCCTGGTTCTATCTAGGTTCTGGAACAACGTGAAGCCACTATATTCTATGTACTTCTTTCTGGGGTAGAGTTGGGAAAGGTGGTATCTGATTTTTCTCCTATAAGTCCACAATCATTTTTCTAAGTACCATTACCCTAAGTAATAAAGAGGGGTGTGTGTGTGTGTGTGTGTGTGTGTGTGTGTGTATTCCAGTTTAGTCAGAAACGCAGGATGGGACTGGGACTTTGGCACATATTTTGATGAGATTAAATTTTTAAAAAAGTTTCAATAAACATGTATTGAATCCCTTCTGTGCTATATACTAGACATAGGCTGATGGCTGGGACATAGGCTGCTCTCCGGGTACCCACAATGAGCCAGATGTAGAAATTCATCATTGAAATAGTGTGGTTGTGCTGCCATGGAAGCAAGGGCAAGGTTTGTGGAGGTTTCTTTTCTTTGGACAGTCAAAGAACCCTTCCCAGGAGAGAGGATACTTGAGCGGGTAGGAGTTTCCTGGAGTCCTTCTTGGACAGAGACTTGGCATGACCTGGAAATGTGAGCTAGTTGGGAAAGCCAGAGCATGGGGCTCAGCAGGGGAATGGTGATAAGGCTCAGAAAACAGGCAGCAGATAGGTGATGAAGGACCTGGGTGTGGTACTAAGAAGTTTAGACTGAAGCATAGGTCACATGTCAACTGAGTGTCTCGTTAAAATGCAGATTCTGATCAGCAGATTCTGAGGTTGGGCCTGAGAGCCTGCATTTTTAAGAAACTTTCAGGGGATACCGTGGACCACACTCTGAGTAGCAAGAGTAAAGACAATTAGGTATCACAGGATTTTACATAAAGGAATGATTATTGAATGAATGAATTATTGAATGAATGAATTATTGAATGAATTCCCTTGGATTTGTGTACCTAAAAACACTAAAAAGCATAAGCATATTATCTAATTTGTGTAATATTCCTGTGAATGTGATTTATATCACCTGTAATTTTTAGGTGAGGATCCTGGAGTACAGAGAAGTTAAACAAGCAGAACTTTATAGCCAGACAGGGCCTCAGAAACCCCTCAGTTTACAGGCGAGGCAACTCATGTGTCATCTCTGAGGTTGTTTGACATTTGAAGGCCCAAATTGCTCACAGCTGTGCAGGTCCTTCCAGACAAAGGTTTGATGAAAATATTCAGTCCACCCTGGGAAAGGTCCCAGGCTTGCCTCTCTCTCAGCTGAGCTCTGGGAGCAGGTGTGGGGTTAGGTTTCTGGAAGAGAGAGTTGCAGACATGGAGACGTGCTGCTGGGGTGATGTACTTGAATTTATGAACATCCTTGATTAGAAGATCCCAGATTTTAGGCTTTTTGTCTTCCACTCATTTTCTTTGTAACCTGAACCAAATCAGGTTCAATGTAATGCACGTCATCCTTTTCATCAGTAAAAATAGGGCTAGCAGCCCCCACCCCCATTTTCCTCACTATCTGGTCATGAATGTCAAATTGGAAGGGTTTCTCACATGTATTGTGCATCTACCATGTGCCAGACACTGTTCCAGGCACTGCAGACATAAAATAGGGCAGAACTAGTCCCTAACCCCATGGCACACACGTCTGAGGATACTGGCATATAAGACACATATTCTAAATTAAATACATCCAAATATACAGAGCACAGCCAAGAAGTATAGAGCAATGGGGCCTTATGACATGAGGTTCAAACATCAGGTCTCAGACAGCTTTCCGGGGGAAGTGGTATTTCAGCAGAGAAATGAAAAAATGAATAAGAACTAGCAAAGTGAGGACAAGGGAGCCTGGCTGGGAATGCACCGCAGGGCAGGAGGGAGTTGGCGGCTTCCAGGAAATAAGAAAGAGTTGGGTGTTCGGAGTAAATATGGCAGTCAGGGAAGGTGCTACCAAGAGGGTCTGAATGAATGAGCCAGGTCAGATCTTATAGTATTTGTTAAAAATTTGGGTCTTTATTCCAAGGTCAATAATAAGCCATTGAAAGGTTTTAAGCAAAGGGGTGACACGAACATTTTAATTTAATGAAATGATCCTGATCTGTGTGGAAAATGTCTCGGGTAAGAGTAATTTTGAACAAAACCAGCAAGGACACTTCTGCCTAGTCCAGGTGTGAGATAATGGCAGCCCTAGTTTGGGGGTGGGGAGCAGGGGTGGTAGTGAAGATCGTGAGAAGGGGATAGATTTTGGAGGTATAAAAGACAGGCTTAGGGATTGATTGAATGTGGGAGTGAGGGAGAGGAAGTAGAATAGGACAACTCGTAGGTTTCCAGTTAGAAAAAAACTCAGTGAGCGACAGTAGAGTTTATTAAGATTGGGAACAGTGGCGAGAGCAGGTTTGGGTAGGTGGCTGGTCATTAATTCAGTTTGGACCTGTCCCAATACTGGTGCAGATGAGCTCTCTAAGCCAGCGGTCCCCAACCTTTCTGGCTCCAGGGACCTGGGCTCCCATAAGAATCTAATGCCTGATGATCTAAGGTGGATCTGAGGCAGTGATGCTAGCTCTGGGGAGTGGCTGCAAATACAGATGAGGCTTCACGCACTGCCCGCCTCTCATCTCCTGCTGTGAGGCCCGGTTCCTATCAGGCCCGGAATCACTACTAAACTGAGGCCGGGGTTTGGGAACGCCTGCTCTGAGCCATGCTGTTGAGTTGGCAGTTGGCTATAGGGTCTGGCTGTGGCTGTCTGTTGAGGCTGGCAACGTTGATTTTGGAATTCTATATCCCTAAGCATAGAATTTCAAGTAAGCAGCATGGAGGAGGTACCCAGGAAGATGGAGTGAGAAGAATATAGAGAGCTAAGGACAGCACCTGGAAGTGCTTTGCCATTCGGAGTTCAGCAAGTGAGATTACAGATGAGGAATAGAACAAAAAGTTAAATCAAGATGTCATTATTGCTGGTTGGACTGGATTTACTATGTATAATAATGTACTTCTCTGACAGTTAATGCTGCATTTGGATAGGTGAAATTATAATTAATGTTCCCAAATCTGCAAGACTATTTTCCCAAAGTCTTTTTTGCCTCTATTAAAAGAAAATTCCATGAGGAGGAAATTATTCTTGTCATGCAACAGGGTTTTCATTTTCAAATTATTAAAAAGAAGGCATCCTCATCTGATCATTCTCATATAAAACCCTGTCTTAGAAACCTGATACCATTTCTTCAACTTTCCCGAGAGCTTACTGATTTCAGTTGGGACCCTCAGTTCTAAAACAGACATGGAATGAGCCCGGCTCCTGCATGCACCTCTTTGATATGTCTCCTATCAGCTGATTTCATTTTTTGCCTCCCGTCTTGGTCTTTTGCTATAGGTTGTTCCAGGAATTTCTATGCTAACTTACATAATATGACTAGATAATGGGGAGCTGAACTCATTTTTTTATTTTACTTTGAAACGAAATTCTAGATAGTATTTATGGGGAGGGGAAGAGCCAGACTGTGATGGGTGAAAATAGTCTTCAACCATGAATTTAGATGAATGTTCATGGGAAAGTATCCTTCTCCAAAACTCTGCCTGTGCATAGGAGTGGGGATGGGGTAGGGGTTCTTGCCTCCCACAAAATAAATCCAATCAAAAGCAGACATTCTGTAGGAGACTAGCCTGCCAGACTCCTATTCAAAGCTAGTTTGCTTCTTTGAATTCCATTAAGCTTTTCTTGTAATAACAGGGAAGTTTATTGTGTTCACTTTAAATGTAAAAGGGCCCTTTTGGGAGGGATGGATACCTTGCTTGCCATAGAGATTTGTTAGAGGAGAGTCTTCATTTCTTGATAGCTGAGATTCTGTTTTTCACCATGACACTCACAGGAAGAAATGTATTTCTGAACGTGACCATTTGAATTGAAATACCTTAATTTTAATTTGAGACTCAGAAAACATTTGATTTTTGATCCTCTCAGGGGTCCCCAGCTGATGGCAGGCAACCGGGGTAGTGTGTCCAAGGGCATGGATTTGACCAGGCTGCTGAGTCTAACTTCTGGCCCTGCCCTTGTCAGCTGTGAGTTTACCAAGGTCATTTAAGCTATCCATATCTCAAACTTCTTATCTGTATAATAGTAATAAAATTATACAGTAGTGGCCATCTACGTGGGGCTTATTGTAAGGTTTAAATAAGCAAGTGTAAGTTGAGTGCTTAGAAGGGTATCTAAAATAGACATGCACTATATTAATTCTAGCTGGCATTACCACCAGGCGGGGCAGCTGATTGGATTGTGTAATGAGTAGTATGAGCTGCCATTCATCTACTGCTCCTATGCTCGGTGCTTTATGTGCATGCATCTCCTTTAGCTTTTCTTACAATAACTCCATGAGATGGATAGTATTTATTTTATCCATTTCACAGAGGTGTAAGTCAAAGGTCACACGGCTGGGAAATGACAAGGCTGAGATTCAAACCTAGGTCTGTCTGACTCCAAATTGCAGCTCTTATCCTCTCCTTTGTGCCATTGTGGTTATGTGGACATAGGGCTCTGGATGAGGCTGCAGATGTGTTCCCAAGGGCAGAGTGAAGATGCAGGAAAGAAGCGAGGATCAGGCTCATTGGGAGTGAAGGCCTTCTTAGCCTAATTGACCAGATGATCAGGCAGTTATGCCCTTGTCATTCCTCCTGGAGTAGAATTGTGTAGGAATCAGGAGTTGGGAAGGGATTCAGGCCTCCATTCTTCCTGTGATTGGGAATTTTTCCTTCTTCTTGCAATCCTTCCTTCTGTCAGTTCCTTTATTACAGCCTTCACTTCTTGCCTCTCTAGCTCCATTAAACCCCAAATACCCGTGTGTGTGTGTGTGTGGCAATGGCGTGTAGTATTGGTATTAATGCGTGCGTGTGTGTGGCCAATGTGTGAAAGTATTGTGTGTGTGTGTGTGTGTGTGTGTGTTAGAAAGAGGATAAGTAGTCAGGACCAGCAAAAGAAAGGGGGTGAGTAGGTTCCCCATTTCCAGGCAGGGGCAAGAACGGTGACCTGGAAATTAAGAGAAGTTCTGGTCCTCTCTCTGCTATTAATTAGTGAGATAATCTGGTAAAGTTACAGAATCTTTCTGGGCCTTATCAGTGAGTTTAGGCTTGGAAAGTGTCTGATATCCTGTGGTTATAGGCAGCCTTCTCCTAAATCTCTGACCTCTGGGGAGCTATCTTGATGGCAGTGAGGATGTTGGTGGTAAGGTGGTGGAGGAGGTGATGGAAATGGTGATGATGGTGGTGGTGGAAATGGAGGTGATGAAGGTGATGCTATGAGCCCTTACCTGGCAGCGGGCACTGTACTGAGCACTTCACAACCATTAGCTCCTTTAATCATCCAGCAGTTATCGTCATTTTCCAGATGAGCCAAGCTTTAGAGAGTAAAGCCGATCATCCCTTGGGGGGTGTAGTTGCAATGCAGGAGGTGCTAGCGGGGGAATATGTTATGGGAATATTTGTGATAGACATAGAGTGGGAGGGGTGTCCCTGCAGCCACAGTCATATTTTGCTCTCCCTAAACTCCCTATAACCAAGTTGTGCCCAGATGGAAATTTAGAGTTATAATTGCAAGATTTCATTCTCAAGAGGTCACGTGGCATATCATATAGACATAGTCTCTGACTTTACCAGATGCTCTTCTAGGTGCTTTCTCTATAAGTTCCCTCCTTGGGCTGCAGCCTCCAACCCTTATGCTTTGGGTCTTGGCCTATAGCTTCTCTGATGAAAGACTTGTAGCATCTTTATGGGCACTGATTTACAGGGCCCGGAGGTGAATTATTTTGGGACAAGTGAATGTCCTCCAACATGTTTCTTTGGTAAATGTGGTGTCTTTACATCTTGTTTCACCTGTTGATCCTCATGGGTACTGTTTGTACCCCATGAGGCTTTCTTGAAGAGAAACAAGAAAAGAAGCAGGTTTTTAGCATAAAGGTCTCAGGGCTTGGTGTAGCACAGAGGGGTGAGAAACTAAATCTGCTGGCCTCTGAAGGCAGTTTTAGAACCCAAGACTCCTCACTCACCCCTGTCTAGACCTCTTGGTTTTGGGGGTTCTTGGGCTTCCTGGGCCTGGGGTTTTTTGGTCTTTCTTGAATGAGATGATCCCTTCTTTCATTCCCCACTCTCTCCTTTTCTTCCCCTCAGGGCGGGAGATGGAAATGATCCAGGCACTAGGTCCTGCATCAGGAGGGTTAGTACTGACCATTCTGGACAGGGAAGTTGGCTTCAATTGATTCTGTTTACATTAAGTTCATGAATGTTAAATGCCCTCCTACCCAGCCCCTCTCTCTGGGACCTCCAACACCACCCTCCCTCCCCCAAACATTTATTGAGGAACTACTGTGTAAAGATTTTCTGTTATGTGCTGAGAATATAACAGTGAAGATGAAGAGTCCTGCCATCATGGAATTTATGGTCTAGTTTATACTACAGTGTTATGATGACGGGGGTAAAAGCAAAAGGTGCTAGTGAATTCATAGTAAAGAAATTAATATAACCTTGTGGAGACAAGGAAGGCTTCCTGGAGGCAGTGCCACTAAGCAGAAACTTGTAGAATAAGAGCTGGACAAAGCATGGGCAATTGGGATAGAGGAGGAGGAAGTGCAGAGGATAAGGAAGATGTAGCCTAGGTAGAGGGATCGGCACGCTCAAAGGCTTGAAGAACAAAAAATAGAACAGACTAGGGGGGGTTACTTGCCCCTTCTGGGGCTGGCCTGCCTCAGTCACAGGCACTCAGTGCTCATTCTCCCAGGGTCCAGAGTCCCGCTGCACAGAGGACTTGCAAGCACAGACCTTGGAGAGAGGCAGGGCACGAGATCTGCAGGCATGTCCTCTCTCCTCCACACCCCTGACATGCCCATGTTACCTTTGTTGCGTGCGCTTGGCTGAGTGCTGCTCCATCCGAAGTCCACCTGGTTACATTGGGCTCTGCAAGCAGCTCGGGGCCAGTGCAAACACTACCAGACTAGAAGGTCCTATGTTTAGACTCCCGGGCTGTGTGATTTTGGGCACCTTGTCCCACTTTTCTGGGGATTCAGCTGGCTCCCCAGTAGATTCATCTCTGAGGCTTTTTCAGTGCTAACATTCCGTTAGGTGTTTTAGTTCTCTACCATTTGCAGGGAATTAAATTCAATTAGAAACTGCAGCCTTTTAGCATTAGGCAGTGTATAAGTGGCACGGCCAGTGCTAGGGTGGTCTGAGTTGACCCACTGGAGGGGATGGCCTAGCCATCGCACAGGCCACAGCTTCCCCAGCCGGCGTGGAGGGTGTCTCTCGTGACCACCACTCACTCCCGGGCTGTGTGTTCTAAGGGAAGACACATTTGGTTTGACTTGTCTTGCTGAGAAACAGCTATAAGCCTTTGTAGCTAAACCGCACATGGGGACTTTACTAGTAGTAGATTTAGAATAGACTGTTTGCAGAGAAAACCACACAGGTGCATACAATTGAGATCCACATAGAAAAATATTTAATAGATTCTAGTTCATCATTTTCCATGCATTCATCGAGAAGCAGAGGCGCTAAACCATGATAACAACCCTAAATGCTGCTTAATTTGAGTGCAAGTGGCTGTCCTATAGCTCCCAGACAGAAGGGCTTATTTTAGAAATATATATATTATTGTAGCGATTTATAGTTTTTCTTCTTGTATCGAAGCTTGTAGAGCAGAGTGAGATGGATGGAATGCTGAGCAAATTGCAAGTCATTTGGAATCTGGGTCTCTGCCTTCCACACGGTGGTTGGAGCCACACTGGGGAGAAAGTCTTTTTGGGCTCCATCAAATAGCTGGGACAAGGACGGGACATCAAACCATCTATTTTCTTGGACAGAAGCAGCCATCTGTGGCCTTTACATCATTTTAAAGTTGTGGCCTGCACCCTTCTCTGAAAAACAAATCCCAATCGTTCTTCTATCTTGTCTTATAGAACATTTCTCAGTAGGAAAGAGGGCAAGAAGTCAGACTGGTTTAAATGAAGATCACTAAGCTCGTAGGTCACTGGAAAAGTGACCGCAAGGTATCCAGGCAAGCCCTGGCAGGGCCAGAGGACATTGGACATGGAGCTGGCTATTAGTGGGGGGTATGTCCAGTGCATGGTCACCACCTGTGTCCCTCACATCCTCTGTTACTTCTAAAGCCTCTCCGCTTTCCTTTGGCAAACATGGCAATGAGTGGTGATCGTGTCACGGGAAGCCACTTGTTAGCTATTAGAGAACTTGTTTGCTGCTAATGCAGTCACCTTCTCAAAGTCTTTTAAGAAAATAACGGAAAGGGAGAAAAGGTATGTACTAGCAATGTAGGCAAAGGCTGAAGATGGCTTGGTTTATGGTGATCTTGGGAAAAGACGGCGGGGAGAAAGGGGGAAAAAAGAAGAAGAGAGATGCCATTGGTTTATCTACTGGAGAAACATGTAAAGAAAGAAGAGAAATGGAGGCGGGGAAAGAGTAGGGAGAAGGGAGAAGAAAAGGAGCAAAGGGACAAAAGAGAGAAAAAAGATGGGAGACAGGACCAAGGGGGAGGCCTGTACCAGGACTGAGAGAGCCTGGCAAGCTGGTTGTCAAGGAGATTAACTAGAGGGAGGGGTTCTTACTGTCCACTCAGACTGTAGACACTCAAAATGTGATGCTTCAGAAGCAAGCATGTGACAGTGATAGGGCCCCACGATGCCCACAAATTAGGGCTCTACCTCAATTTGTGCTTCTCTTAGACCAGTGGTTCTCAGATCTGAGTGAGCATCAGAGCCAACAGTGGGCTTCCTAACCTTGGACTGCCAGGCTCCAGCCTGAGTCTGATTCAAATCAGACTTAACATGTGCAGTTCTAACAAGTTCTCAGGTGTGGCTGATGCTGCTATTCCAGGATCCTCCTTTTAAGGATCACTGTCTTAGATATTAAAGACTAAATCAAGGTTGGTGCTGATTTGAGCTCCTGGTGTTGGACAAAGCCAACTAGTGAGATCATGTCTCAACTGGCTGGCAGAAGCAGATTGGCAAACACAAAAGATATAAATTGAGAGAGTGCTAAAACCTTTTATTGGATGGATATGTAAGATGGATGGATGGCTCTTCATTCAACTAACCATATGCTTACTTTCCACTGGCAATTGCTATTTAAATGTCAGTTGACAAGCAGATGTTCCTCACCCTACTATATGCAAATTAATTTATTGTCCACAAAACCTGAAGGAGTATTTTCTAACCATCTTTCTTTCCCACCCCCTGTCTCCACCCACCCCTTTGTTCTGGTCACAGTGAGCCTTGTAGCTCTCAGACGGTGAGCTGACCCTTGCATTCCTCCATGGCCTATTCATGCTGTGTCTTTGCCTGGCTACTGTTTTCCTGGCTACTGTTTACTCTTCCTCTCCTTTAATTTTTCTGTCTTGAGTGTTCCCCATTGTGTGGTCGGCTAGCCCTTCTCATTGCTGCCATAATGCCCTTTCCAGACTGCTCTGATAGCTCTTTGCAAATGGTCACCAAGCTGTGGCTGCCTCATCCTCCTCAACTTTTTATCAGTGCCTAGGACAGGGTTTATAATAGACTCCGGCCAGTCAAGAAATATTTGCTGAGTGAATAAACAAAGTGCAGAGAACTTAAATTAGTGGTGGAAGGGAAGGGGCTGTCTAATTCCTGCTTACTGTGGTCAGGGTGAGAGAGAAGTTAGAATATTGGGGCAAGAAGAGTATGGAAAGGCTATACTAATCACAGAAATCCTAAGTCATACTCAACAACCCTCTCAGCACCCTTAAGGTTTCAATGATTCAGTAAAATGTGACTCCAACATCCAGTGGAAAAGCAAATCTTTAGGATTTCTTTAAATCACACAAAATATCTTTGCTTGGGGGAAAGATCAAATTTTTGCATCTTTTCTGCTTAGTACTAGCTAAGTATTCTTTTCTAGCAGGTGCTTATGTAAGATGGATGGATGGCTAGATAGATGAATGAATGGATGGACAGAGAGACAGACAGATAGATAGATGGAGTCATTACAGGCTTGGTCACCAGGTCGTGACCTGGAATCATATTTTGTTTTCTGAACATTCTTCAGCTCCCTCTGGCTGGACTTCACCTTTCTTTGCCCTGGGGTGGGGGGATGCATCCTTCAGAGCTTTGTCATGTACCTGTTCTTGAGGGACCTAGTTCTAAAACTGAACTCAGACAGTGTATTGAAAAGGTGTTGCACTGACTTTAGCCAGGGGTCTGGTCTAAGATAGTCCTGCCTGTCACTGCATTCCACACTGAGAATGGTCAGCACTTGAGCCTAAACCTGAAAAACAAAAGTACATTTAAATATGATAGGCTTGTTTGTCAGTCTAGGGTAGAATCCAGTGTTCCGAACAGTATGGCAAGGTAGTGGGCATCCTGCCACCCAGATCTGTGAGACCTTGAGTGAGTCACTTCACCTCAGTTCTGTCATTTGTAGGATGAGGGATTTCTGCGGTGGGTCTCTCTTCCCGCCTCCCAGTCTCTGATGACTCTAAGAGTTCTGGGGTACAAGTAGCTCCCTTCACTTTAAATGCCAGAAGGGAGAAAACAGAGCACCGTGTCAGTTGCGTGAACGCCGACATGTCCCTGGCGGCACAGTTTAATGCACTTTTGAAGACGAAACCAAGCAGCCTGACATGGATGATGTTGAAATGTCAGGCTTCAGTGCGGGATGTTGTTGGACATCTGCATCACTTCTGTTTTTTAAACAACCTCACTCTGCCGGGTATAAATCTGTGTCATCATCTAATGGCTCTTGTCATTTTAGTGTAGTGATCAAGGAGGAAAAATGGAAGTGCTTTACGTAGAAAAACAGATAAAATATGAAGGTATTTCTTAACCCAGAGTGCGAGGCTGTCTGGAGTACAATACAGATCTATCAATAATTCAGTTAAAACTGTTTACCTGTTTTACATGACTGGGTTCAGTTCACTGATCTTCATTCGAGTTTATACTGAAGTTATTTAACTGCAGGCTGCACGTTACACCACACAGACCAAAGCATTATAGATTTTCCCCAATGTAATATACAAGTCCAAATTGATTGTGACCAAACGTAAATTTAGTCATATCTTTAATATGCTCTATCTATTAAGGTGTGACTAAGACTTTAAAGTTTTGTCTCAGCTACAGAGTAACCGAGACTATAGCCGAATCAGTGGCAAACAGCCCGAATACCAACACCTTTGGACATGCTATTTGTTTTCAACAATGTGTCATCTAAATTAATGAACTTTTTTTTTTTTCCAAATGTAAAAGTGAGCAATTACTTGTCCTTATAAAATGACAAATTTTACAAGGATGCTGGTTTGGTCCCCCCTTCCTTCCATCAGAGGCTAAGCTCTATTTCATTGCCCACAGGCACACACCTCACATTTGTCACTGGCTGTACCTATATGGCCAATGCTCCATTTTCCTGGAACAAAATTATCTTTCAAAGCACAGGAGGAAAGGCACCAGCCATTTTCCCCACCTCTAATTGAGATGGAGGTAGTATATTCCAACTGCCCTGCCAGTTATTCCAAAATGACTAGGCAAGATATAGAATGAGAGATGCAAGATAGAAATTTGTGTTTTCAAAATTATTTAGGGTTTAGATAATTTGTAGTCCCCTGATACAGAAGGCTTTATGTGAAAAGATCCGATAAACCCGTTCTACACCATGGCTGAGAGAATGCACACTCAGAAATACGATCAGGCGTCAACCTTGGTTTCATTGGCAGAATCTTAGGATGATAAATACGGGCTAAGTGGGCGGTGTGTGTGCGTGCATGGCGTGTGTGTGTGTGTGTGTTGTGTGTGTGTGTGTGTGTGGTGGTGGTGGGGGTCCTTGGTTTGGCAGGACTTTTCAGGGTATGTGGCTGGGAAGGAGGCAGAGAAATGGGAACAAGAAGAAATAAGGAGCCTTGCGATTTTGAGGGGGAGCTATAAGCATTACTTATACCTGTGCTGTAGCCAGTGGCCACCTATGGCTGGTCCCAACTGAAATGTGCTGTTAGGATAAAAGCCACACTGGGTTTCAAAGACTTATTATGAAAAAAAAGAATGTGAAACATCTCATGAATATTAGGTTGATTATGTATTGAAACTGTATGTGAAATGGTAATATTGGGAGTATATTGGATTAAAAAACATATTAAAATAGATTTCCCCTGTCTCTTTTGACTTTTCGAATGTGGCTACTTGAAATTTTAAAATTACACGTGGCTTACATTATATTTCGAGTGGACAGTGCTGCTAAACATCTACTTTCCATGATAGAATTATGGCTCATGTTTACCATCTTGCATTTTCTGTACTTTTCAAATTGAAAATATGCAAAACAGACAATATTGTCTTTGAGAAAAAAAATACATATCGTGGATTTTGGAGTTCAGCCAGCATGTGTCCTAGTTATAGCACATGGGCAACTAACCTTCTCTGAGACTCAACTTCCTCATCTGTATAACAAAGGTAACAGTTTTGATCTTATCTGGTTATTATCAGAAATGAGAAATTAATACTCAATAAATATTAAGCATTATTCTTGGTCGTACCTCAAGACCTGTCTGATGCCTAATCTTTAATCCCTATTTCTAAATCAGCTCTTTGTCTCTCATTCTCCAAGATTATAGTTTCTAATCTACCTACTTCTATACCTGATATTTCCCTTATTTTTCTCATCACTGAGAAACTTGGGTCTAGTCACCTGTGTTCTGCTACCCGTTCAGACTAAGGTATCTCTCACTTACCTACTTTAGCTCATTTCGATTCTAGAGTAAGAATTCTATCCTGGCTAAAACTACAAACTAGGCCATAACTCTTCATCTATCCCTTCCTCTTGCCTCATACCTGAGATGCTGGCATCTTGGTTTTTTCCAAACTCTGCTTCTTTTGATGTAATGGTCAATCGAGGACATTTGATGCCAGGCAAAGGGGGTGAAGGTAACAGAGGAATAAGGGCCATGCAAATAGGAAATCAATAGAACAGGAGCAAAGACAGGACAGAAGAAGAGCAATTTTATAACTTCTCTCTGCTTGCATATAACCATGCCCTCTTTTCTCATTGCCTTTCTTTAGGCTGGCTTTAAAAGCTGTGCTATATTCAAGCCATGGTAAGTACAAGGTGGTTCTTATTGCCTTTCTAGGTTCTTGCTGTCTGAAGTACAACTTCTCACAGTGTAGCATAGCACACATCTAAACCCTGTGCTCAAATTCCATATTCTAGGAAATAAGTCCTCAGATGAGGATGGCGGTACTATTCTCTGAAATTCAGTGGCAGCGAAGAGAAAAAAATTTAAAAGTTTGTGAAGATGCATAGCTTCTCTGGGTATGGTGAGCTTCCTTGCTCCTTCACAATTAATGAGATGAAGCTTTCAGTTGGAGCTGTGTGAGATAAAAACAAGGCGAGATAACACACTTGGAATAACACAGTTGTCTGGAAATGCCCATGCTTTTCAAAGCAGTGAAAAGTCTCCAATTTCTCCTGCAAATATTTTTTTAAAATCAGAAAAAAGGTTGATTTTTGTTCTCATTCAGCAGCTGTAACTAGGTGATTCAGAATATACTCTTGACTTAAGGTGATCTTTTTTACCTTTCATGAGATCAGTATGTAACTTTGCTTATTTTCTTTTTAGATTTACTGAGTGCTCTTAGGGTAGCAAACTCAAAAGAAATAAGCAGATTGGTTTGTATTTCAAGCTTGTGCTGAGGTTTGACAAGAGTAACCCTTGGAAACTAACTGGGGAGCAGAGTTCCTAGGGCCCCCTTTGCTGACAGCTGGTATTTGTGGAGGATTTCTTGCTGGGGGAGCTGGGTTATTTCAGTGCCAGAGAACACAGATAGGGCACTGTGCCGCCAGGCAAGGAGGGATGCTCAAGTGAGTGCATGTGAGAGTGCAAAGCCTGGATGCATAAGCATGGCTGTCTTTCCCAGAGCATTTATTAATGAAACATTTACCATCAACCAGAGGCAAGAAGGGGTCAATGCCAACAACTGCTTCCCTGTGGTTTCCTAAAAAATCAGAAGGATTGAAAATGTGAATAAATTTTCCTTATTATTCAAATTTAGGAGAGGGATGAAACAGTTCTGAAAATCTAAAACATAGCTTTAAGATATCAGCTCTGCACATGGATCTTACATTCTGGTGACTTGTCCTCTTGCCCTCCCCCTAACCCAAGAGAAGAGAGCAAATGTGCTACAGATGTGTTATCTGACTTTTCTTGATTGGGGATTTGGGGGGGGGGAGGAGGTCACTGTGGAATAAACGTTCATGGAACTTGTGTTGTCTGTGGTCTAATAGAATCTTTTTCTTTGTCAGAGGTCATAGAAATAATGATTGTGTAAATCAGAATGCAGATATGTGGGTATGCAAACATGTCCATGTAGTCAGCTTTTGATCCACTTGAGGGGCCACTGAGTCATGTCTCATTTCTGGTCTGTTGAGACTGGAGCTCAGTGCCACAAGGACAATGAGCATGTTACAGCTGAAATTGAAGGGAGTTTTTTATTTTCCATTGTTTTTAGATAACTGTCTTATTTAAAAACATTTGAAAAGAAACAGCAGTGCTTTACAGATATGTGTACACCTAGTAAATATATGTCCAAAAAACATCCTCAGTGATGGGCTAGTCCTGAAGTGGCTTCCCTTGAAATTGAATGCAACATCAGTGTCACTAAATATGCTTCTTCATTCCCAAGGGGGTGCCACTTCCATTTGTCTTGAAGATATCATTGGGTGTTCTTTAAAATACAAATGTTTCATCTGATATGGCTATACTGTATACATTTTTTTTTTTAACAAAGATAAAACTAGATTAATGAAGTACATAAAATGCTTTCTGGATACACAAACAACAATGAAAACGTTTAAATTAACAGGCATCAACAGGTATAAATAAACTGTCTAAAGCATTTAATGGTCTTTAACATAGCAAATGCCCCCAGCCTTGAAACGGTGTTAAATTCTTTTTGCTAGTGGCAAAAGAAGCTGTCAAAGACAACATTGAAAAATTGGTACCATTTCCTGGCCAGTAAGCACAGAACTGAGGGGCTAAAAATTTTATGGTTTTTTTGTTGTTGTTCTCATGCTGTATTTCTATCCCTCCTCATCCCCTCTTGTCTGCTCAGGGCTGATTGTTGTGACGCTGGCCGTCTGCTGGATGCCTAACCAGGTTCGGAGGATCATGGCTGCAGCCAGACCCAAGTACGACTGGACGAGGTCCTACTTCCGGGCGTACATGATCCTTCTCCCCTTCTCGGACACATTCTTCTACCTGAGCTCGGTCATCAACCCGCTCCTGTACAACGTGTCCTCGCGGCAGTTCCGCAGGGTGTTCGGGCAGGTGCTGCGCTGCCACCTGACGCTGCAGCACGCCAACCACGAGAAGCGTCTGCGCACCTTTGTCTCTTCCACCACGGACAGCGCCCGCTCCGCACGCCGCCCACTGATTTTCATTGCTTCCGGGCACAATTCCTCTACAAGGAGACCTAACAAGGTTTTCTTAAGCACTTTCCAGAGCGAGGCCGAGGCTGAGCCCCAGCAATTGAGTCTCGAGTCATCAGGGCCCAAGTGGGAGACAAAACCAGACAATTCTGCTGCAGAGAATGGTTTTCAGGAACATGAAGTGTGAAAGTCAAGTACGAAAGCCCTCCTCCAACAAAAGCGACATTCCCCTCACAAAGCAGTGGCAAAATAGCCAGTGCCCCCATCAGGGACAGGAGTAGAATCTAGGGGCCCTGGAAAAGGCAGATGCCCACTGAATTGTCTCCGAAGGGCTGATTCTGCAAGCCGGGCCTTCACTCTGGTTACAGAAGGGAGTGGGGCTTTCAAGCCACCCTCTCCTTTCCTTTAAGTACACACTGAAAATTCAGACTGAATTTAGAGCTTACAAAAATGTTTTACATGGAACTCTTTCATTATTTGCAAAGGAACTAAAAGAGAATGCAGAATCCCTACCCAGAATCTAAGGACACCCAGAAGAACCTTGTGAAGCAGGGAAAGCGAGGGCCAGAAGGACATTGCAGGATGGGCTAGCATCTCCAGCTTCAGCAGTGTCCCGCGAAGAGGGCTAACTTGAGGAGCAGGATGGTGGTGGGGAGCCCTGGCTGAAGGGCCGAGGCAGAGCTGCTCCTTTTCTTGGGCCGGGGTCCATTGCACAGAGGGGTGTTGCAGCAGCTGATGCACACTGAGTTCAGTTTCCCTGGGGAGCAGAAGGACTGATACCCAGCCGAGGCAATGAGGCAGGCCGCTGACGATGCACACGACTTGCGGTACATGATCCCTGCAACACAGACCCACGGAAGCTGGGTTAACCTGCACTGGCCAACAGACAAAGTCCCTCTGAGCCCAGATCCCAGTGTGTCCTTCCCCTTCTCACAGCCCTGAGACTCGGTGGGCCAGGGAGGTGCTTCTGGTTGTTTCACTGAGCTCCACAAAACACAAGAGATAAGTGGTAAAGGAGGCAGTCATCATTTCACTACTTTTGACAGAATTGTTCCAAAAGCTATTTGAGATGCTATGCCAGTGAATAAAGAGTTGTCGAAACTAAAGTTCACTTTTTAAAAAGTGTACTAGATAAAGTTTTTTCCTTTTTTTTTTTTTTTTTGTTCAAACTATCTCATGCCAGAGAGAACCACAAGCTACACATCAAGATCTTTTATTTCTATTATTACTTTGTAAGTGACCATGGAGAAATGCCTCTAGACTATTTATTTATTAAATCCTAGAATTTTCTGAATAAAGACCAAATCCCAGTGGGAATAAATCAGATCCCTACCGAAGGGGCCCTGAGTTTTCCTAGGTTTGAGAGGTCCACTGGGTTTAGTGAGGGCTGACCTGGCTGGCCATGTGCCCAGGACAGCCTTATTCTCAGGGAAAGAGCTTTGCCCTTAGAACATATGGTCACTTGCCAAGTTGAATCACATAGTCAGCACTTAACACACACTGTGTGGGCACAGAAATGAGATTCCTGATAAGACTGGAGGACCTACCTTAAAGAGCACCTGTGTCATGTCGAAATTGCAGCATAGCCATCATGAGTTCTTAAAGCTGGAAGTTTTATTCAATTCAAATGATAATAGCTAAGCTTGTTTAAGTGCTTTCTTCAGAGAGCCGTGGTGTCCTAGCTCATTTACTTCCTACAGCAACTTACAAGGGAGGCCCCCATGATCATGTGCAATTTACAGATGGGGTGTTTAAAGGTAAAAGAGGTTTTGTGATTTGCCCAGTCACACTACTAAAACATGGAACAACTGGGATTTAAACCTAGTATTCTGGCTCCATGAGGTCAAGTCTATATTACTGTATAGCAAAGTAGCCAGTAAACCACAAAAATGGTGTTTTGCTTTCTTTGTCAGGGGGAGGCTTTATTCTGAAGATAGCTTTTGGGCTGTTGTGGCCATTTTTTATCAATGATCTTTTGAGATATAATTGACAATTATTTTTGGTCAAATAATATAATATATAATACTAAAGTTAGACCTAGAAGTGAATGACTAGCTTCTTTGCTGCCCTGTACAGCTGAGAGATACAATACATTTCAGCAGGGCATCTTTCTTCTGACTTTCTGCAGGTATGTGTATTTGTAAGTGTTGCTTTGGGGCCCCTTCTTCCCCCTTGAGAACGGCTGCTTTGGGTGCTGGAAAAAACAGTAAGGAATTGAACTGCCTAGTTATGGTTCATATACACAGTGGAATTTTACTCAGCCATTAAAAAAATGAAATCCTACCCTTTCCAACGACAGAGGTTATTGTGCTGAAATAAGTCAGAGAAAGATAAATATCATATGATTTCACTTATATGCAGAATCTAAGGAACAAAAAGAACAAACTAATCAAAAACAAACTCACAAATATAGAAGACAATTTGGTGATGGACAGAAGGGAGGGGGATTTGGGAGAATGGGGTGAAGGGTTAAAGAAGTACAAATTAGTAGTTGATAGATGGTCACAGGGATGGGGAGAATGGCATAGGGAATGCAGTTAGCATTAATATATTGGCTAGGTGGAAAACAAGGAGAGAGAGCAATTAGGGGGATTGTTTTATAAACTATATAAATACCTAACCAATGTACTGTATATTTGAAACTAATTAAAAGAAATCTTAAAAAACAAAAAACAAACAAAAAATGATGGGCAATAAAATAGAAAGTAAATACTTGTAAAAAAAGAAAAAAAAAAAAGAAAGAATCGAACTGCCTAAAACTTCTAAGTGGGAAGTAAAGAAGTTAAATTTACATTAAAACATGTAATTTTATATCATTTTTTCCTATAAGTACATGTTTGTAAAGACCGATTTCTGACACCATTAGAAAATGTTGTATGGTAGCTGCTCTGGGTAAGATAAAGCCCATGGACAGAGGATGTGTTCCAATTTCTAAGGAACACGTTACACACTATAAGTAGGCATTGCCCACTTGTAAATTTCCCTTAGTCTGCATTTTCTATCCATTGCTCATTTTAAGAAATTTAGTTTTACTCACTGCCTTTTTGTTTTTAAATATTAAAAGCACTATAATCTGGCAATTCAATACACTTTTTTCCTTTAAGCGAGTTTTAATTAAAAAATATTTACTGAACATATTTTTCACTAAGAAGTTCAGACATTCGGATAAGGTGAAAATGCCCCTTGACCACCCCTTATAATCCCAGGTCATCCTCAGAGGTAAGCACTCTTAACTCTTTTGGATGCCTCATTCCAGGCCTGTTTCCATAAATTTACATATGTGCCCACGGAGAAATAAAGTGTGTGTGCATTCACATTTGTTAATAGTATCACATCCTAGATGCTGGTCTGCAATTTGCATTTTTTCTTAGTGACATGGCAGAGGATTTATTTTTAAGCCTAACTTTGTAGGGCTAAGGTATCGATGATGAGGTAGGTTAGTTATATAATGCATGAGGGGAGCCCTACATTTTGCAACTGCCACCCAAGGGATACCTCCAGATCACCTGGCTCTGGTGGCCAGTGGGGCTTACACTTGTGGTCGCATAGAACTGTATATATTTGCATTCTTTAAAAGCTGCTTGGGGATCTGGCTTCTAATCAGCCTGAATCTAGTTGCTGATCAGAAGCCGGATCTGAGATCCCCCTCAAATATTTAAATTAGAATTCCAATCTTTCTCAAACTCTTTCAAAGAATAGAAGATGGAATACTTCCAAGCTCATTTTACATGGCAAGCATTACCCTGATACCAAAATCAGACAAGAACACCATAAGAAAGGAAAATTGCAGGTCAATATCCCTGATGAACATAAGTGTAAAAATCTATAATACTTTCTTTGTGTTGTTGAGTTCAACATGTTAAAGGGATCATACACCATGATCAAATGAGATTTATTTAGGGATGCAAGGATGTTCCAACATCTGCAAATCAACATTATACACATTAATAAAATGAAAGATAAAAATCATATAGCAATAGAAGCAGAAAAAGCAATTGACAAAATTCAACATCCATTTATGGTAAAAAGAAAAAAGAAAAAAGAAAAACCTTCAACAAAGTGGGCATAGAGAGAACATACCTCAACATAATAAATACCAAATATGACAAGCCCACAGCTAACATCATACTCAGCAGTGAAAAGCTGAAAGCTATTCTCTAAGAGGAGAAACAAGGTAAGGATGGTCATCCATGCTCGCCACTTTTATTCAACAGTGTTGGAAGTCCTAGCCAAAACAATTAGCAAAGAAAAGAAATAAAAGGCATTTATATTGGTAAAGAAGAAATAAAACTGTCCCTATCTGCAGATGACATATATATCAAAATCCTAAAGACTCCATGAAACTGTTAGAACTAATAAATGAATTCAGTAAAGTTACAGGATACAAATTTAATATACAGAAATCAATTATGTTTCTATGCACTAATAAAGAACCATCAGAAAGAGAAATTAAATTAATTCTACTCACAATTACATCAAAAAGAATAAAATACTTAGGAATAAATTTAACCAAGGAGGTAAAAAACCTGGATACCGACAACTATAAGACACTGATTAAAGAAACTGAAGATGCAAACAAACAGAAAGATAGTCCATGCTTATGGATTAGAAGAACTAGCACTGTTAAAATGTCCATACTACCCAGATTTAGTGCAATCCCTATCAAAATTCCAATGGCAGTTTTCACAGAAATAGAACAATCAATCCTAAAATTTGTATGAAATTACAAAAGACTCCAAGTAGCTAAAGCAATCTTGATAAGGAAGAACAAAGCTGGAGGCATCACACTCCTTGATTTTAAACTATATTACAAAACTATTGTAAGCAAAACAGTGTGGTATTGACACAAAAACTGATACATTGATCAACAGAACAGAATGGAAAGCTCAGAAATAAACCCACACATATATGTTAAATTAATTTATGATGGAGGAGCCAAGATTATATAATGGGGTAAGGACAGCCTCTTTAATAAATAGTGTTGGGAAAACTGGACAGCCACATGCAAAAATTAAAAATAAAAAGTGAAACTGGACCACTATCCTATATTTTACACAAAAATTTACTCAACATGGATTAAAGACTTGCACAAAGATGTAAAGCCTAAAAGAAAAAAATAAGCTCTTTGACATCAGTTTTGGCAATGACTTTTTTCGATCTGACACCAAAAGCAAAGGCAGCAAAAGCAAAAAATAAACTTATTAGTTTAATGTGGGACTACATCAGACTAAAAACTTTTGCACAGCAAGGAAGCCATCAACAAAATAAAAAAGCAACCTATTGAATTTAAGAAAATATTTGCAAATTATATATTTGATAAGGGGTTAATAACCAACATTTATATATAAAGAACTCATAAAACTCAATAGCAAACGACCTCCCCCAAAACAAGAAACAATCCAATTAAAAAATGGGCAGGGGATCCGAATAGACATTTTTCCAAAAAAGATATACAATGGCCAACAGGTACAAGGAAAGTTGCTTAACATCGCTAATCATCAGGGAAATGCAAATCGAAACCACAATGAGCTATCGCCGCACACCTGTTAGAATGGTTATTATCAAAAAGACAAGAAATACCAAGTGTCGGTGAGGATGTGGAGAAAAGAGAACCCTTGTGCACTGTTGGTAGGAATGTAAATTGGTGTAGCCATGATAGAAAACAGTAGGAGGTTACCAAAAAAATTAAAAATTAAAAATAGAACTACCATACGACCCAGCAATTCCACTTCTGAGTATTTATCTGAAGAAAATAAAAGCCCTTACCCTAAAAGATATATGCACCCCCGTGTTTATTGTAGCATTATTTGTAATAGCCAATATATGGAAACAACCTAAGTGTCCACTGACTAACGAATGGATAAAGAGGTGACACACACACACACACACATACACGCACAAATGGAATGCTATACAGCCATAAAAAAGAATGAAATCTTGTCATTTGTGACAACATGAATGAACCTGGCGGGCATTATGCTAAAAGTCAGAAGAAGACACTTATATGTGGAATCTAAAACCATCACCACCACTCAAGCTCATAGATACAGAGAACAGATTGGTGGGGGATGGGTAAAGGAGGTCCAAAACTACAAACTTTTAGTTATAAAGTAATTAAATTGCAGACTGTAATGTACAGCATGGGGACTATCGCTAATATTGTATTGCATATTAGAAAGTTGCTAAAATCTTAAAGTCCTCATCATGAGAAAAAAATTTTTGGCACTATGTATGGTGATGGATATCAATTAGATTATGAGGTGATCATTTTGCAATATATACAAATATATTTTTTAAAAAATATAGATGGAAAGTTCCTTCCTTTTTCTCTCTCTTTTAAAAAACTCTTAACGAAGGTGTCCATGCTTCTTTTTACTATATCCCATATACAATTTCAAGAGCTTTAAAAATATTAACTAATTTAATCATTGTAATTACACTAGCAATAATGACTATTTTCAAGTGGAGAAACAGGCAGAGAGAGGTTAAATAATTTGCTAAGGGGCAATACAGGTAATTAAATGGTAGAGCCAGGATTTGAAATCAGGATTCCTGGCTTTAGAATCTCTGCTCTTAAGCACTCTGCTTCATTGCCTACCATGGTATAATATGCTTCCACTGGGGAAAAAATGGTGAAAATTACATACACATATATATTTTGCATACATATGCATAAAAATATTTCTGGAAGAATACACAGAGACACAATATTGGTTGTCTTTTGGGTGGCCACAGGGGTGGGAAAGAATACTGTAGACCCTTTTTTGTCATTTGAAATCAGAACGATGTGATTAAGTACTTTTTATCCTTCTGAAATAAATAATAGCCCTAAAGAATCATTTTATCAGATGCCTCTTCTTTCCCAGTAGAGCTCAAGTCTCTTCCTAGCTGTGTCCACCAGGGGGCTTCTGGGAGTGCACATACCCTCAAGAAGGGAGCTACCAGGAGTTGCCAGGAAGCCTAAATCTCAGTGTCAAAGGGCATGGGCACTTGTGTCTCTATTCGTTTTCTGTTTTTCTTTTAACCCAGCCTGCATGAGCTCAGATCTGGGCCCAGGAGAGGAGGAGCTGCAAGTAAATCAGAAAGGAACCTCTCATGGACTCCTGCTGGAGTATCAATCAGCCTAAGAGCAATTTAGAAGGCTCTAATAATTAGAAAAGGCCAAATCCAACAGGTTTACTTCTCAGCATTTACCCTTTGAAACAAAATGCACTTTCATGTGTGCACGCCCTTAATAGGAAAAGATACATTTATATCGTGGGGTGTTAAGCAGCAGTTGAACGCACAGAGCTCTATACTGATCTGGCTCAATGTACTGATTATTGAATTTCTTCTCTATTGAGCTGGTTCTTGAGTAGAAAAATAAATTTCCAAATGATCTATAAATATACCATTTATGTAAGGAAAAAACACAAGGCAATATGTGCTCTTGCAGTATATCTGTAGGTGTGTGTGTGTGTACATAGCTATGCATGTGAGATTACATAAAGAAAATCAGAGAGGTCCAGAAAGCTATACACGTGAGCAGTGGTAGTCCCTTTAGGGTTGGGCCATCGTCAGGAAGTGCTTTTGATTTATTTGTGATATTTGAATGTTTTACAGTGGGAATCAATTCATGGATTGCATCTGTAATGACAAATTAATAAAAATGAAAAGTACAAACTGAGTGAGCCACTTCACTGAACCCTAAGATTTGGAGCACACAGCATCAGTGGCACCAAGGTGGCAGAGAGGGGTCTACACCACCCCAGCCAGAGTATAGCCCAGCTTCACGGCATTGGAGCTTTACCTCAGATGGGTTTGGTCAAGAGCACCACGGTTCTGAGTGACTTCAGCCGCTTGCTGTGGGCAGGAAGTGGTGGCTGGGCTGTAACTAGCCATGGGTTAGGTTTCCCTGCAGCTTTATGGCTGCCCTGGGGCTCTCAGCAGCCAGCCACTGCAGAAGGCAGTGTCCAAGAGCCGGAGTGAGAGCCTTCTCCAAGTAGCTGAGGGATGCCATGTCCCTGCATGCCTTTTAATCACTTCTAATACACTGCTGATTTTACTATTGTATCTTTATTACTAGAATGTAGCTCTAGCAATTAGAATAGTGCCTGGCACATAATAAGGGCTCAATAAATAATGAATGAAGGGAGGAAGGAGACAGAAAGAAGAATCGTTTGAAGGGGGCTCAGAGGTCCCATGACAGTGGGTGCTTTTCTGACTAGTTGCAACTGAAATTTTATTCCCAGGCTGGTGGGGCCTGGATAAGAGAGTTTATATAAAATTAAAACAAGCCTCCAAGCTTTGGTTTATACAAACAGGGCTGTGAGATGCTAGAAATCGCTAAGAAGGATTCAGAACCAGAGCTAGCAGCCTGGGCAGGTTGACGAAAGGCTGTTCATCAATATGGCTGGGCTAATCCTCACTTGGACCAGCTCACAGCCCCTCCACCCTGCAGGGATACAGAGATGTGTCCTGCTAGTGCCAAGTCATTTCTCATGGCTGTAATCTGAAGACCAGAAGTATGCTTGTGGAACATATCACCCACTACCACCAATTTAATCAAGACACCCAACATTTAAAACTTTAATCCTTTTTAAGTCTTTAGAGAGGTGATGGCCTTCTGGGGGCTCTTGGATTTAGATGGGTGGCTATGCTCACTTAAAAAATATCACAAATTGTTCGCCCTGAGGAAGTCGTTAGTACTAATCTGCCTTATTTAGGATATGAATGATGGGCATGGCGAGGAATGAAGGAAAGGGTAAAAAAAAATGTGAGGTTACTTCCAGGGGCGTTCATTTCACTGTAACAATTGTATCTAACCCCTGGGACCTGTCATAGTCAACTCTGAAGGAAATTATACTTCCAAGAATTATGCGGAAAACATCAATGTGGAAATAAAGAAAAGGGAATTAGACCATTTGTACCCTACACACTAGGATTGACATACAACCACATAGATGGTACAAACACATTTCTGTGCCATTGCATGTTCTCCTTGTCTTACAGACACTAGAAATGATCCAAGTTAAGTAAACTATATATAAAGCATTCAGAAAATAGCCTAGCACAAAGGAGTTTCTATGTAAGTGTTGTTGCTGTTGTTGCTGCTGCTGCTGCTGCTGTTGTTGTTGTTATTATTATTATTATTATTATTATTATTATTATTCTGTCTTTGGGGCACTTTTTTATTCACGTAAGTAGCTACTTGGTGAGTTCAGTCAAGTCATGCTATGTCACTCAGAGGGGACAGTGACTTCACTCATAACTGATTTGCTTTGATATTTAAAATGACTGGCTCCTCTTTTCCCCCACAGCTGTTCACACTCCATCCTCATTCCTCTTGGACTATGTTTGGGTCACATTTTAGCAGACATGTGAGCATTGCGTTCAGATGCAGGAAGACCAAAGACGGGCCAGGAGATGGGGCAGAAGGAAGGAGAGAAAGAGTTAGAAGTGGATGTGGATGCTAGATGGCTCCTGTCTCCTTCTTCGCAGCCAGCACTCCATCAGGTGTCAGGCTTGCTTTACGGGGTTGAATTATTGATTACACGAGGGGAAGAAGAAAAATGGTGTTTTCTCTTTGTTTGAGTCCAGCTCTTTTTGCTTGCTTCAGACACAGCTGGGTCGCCACAGATTGAGCGTGCCTGAAACAACTCTGCTTGAAGTCGGTCCAGCCCAGCAGTGGTATCAGTTTTGGAATTCCACTTTACTGAGACTGACAACATGGTTCCAAGGTTGGCGTTCTGGCCCAGAAGCCTTAAGGCTGACCTGGCTGGCAGCAGACAGATGTGAAAAGTCTTTATTGTCCCGAATGTGTGGTGCTATCCCTGTGGCAAAAACTCTCCATCAAGGCTCTTCGCTAAGGGGCTGGTCATAGATGCGCCCACTCCCCGGCTAGGAAGGGTGCTACCATCCAGCAGGCGGGAGCTGCTCAAGCGGTGGTTCAGACATCCATGTGCAGAGAATTCTCTGGGCATTCCTTAAATACAAATTCTCAGACCAACCTCAGATGATCCTGACACAGGGATCTGATGCATTACAGCCTGGCTCCCATTCTGCTTTGCATCAGGGACACCGCCAATGCCCCTGATGATCCACAGCTATGGAGAGAGAAAGAAGGGACCTGGTTTCTTCTTCACTGCTTTCCACACTCTTCCTTGACCACATCTGTTCCCCTTCTAATCCACTGTCATGACTGACCTGTCCTATCAGACTCATCAGACACTGCTCATTCCAAATGTTTATTGTCAACCATTTAGCTCATGTGTGAGGTGACTGGGTTAGAGTCCAGGACACTCCTAGATGTGATCAGGCCAGTGCTAATTTGTCCACTGCCCACTAAGGCAGTTTCCCCTCACTGGCCCTTTAATATCCCACGGGGATGGCTTTTCCTGTTTTAAACCTTCATCGGATATGGTAGATTTCTATTGCAGATGCTGGCACACTTTTCTGTGACGGGCAGATAGTAAATATTTTGGCCTTTGCAGGTTATGTAGTCTCGGTCACAACTACTCAATCTCATATTTGATCATGGAAGCTGTCACAGCTAATACGTGAACATATGAGTGTGGCTGTTCCTATAAAACTTCGTATACAGGAACGAGCTGTATTAGTCAGCTCAGGTTGTCATGACAAAGTACCCCAGACTACATAGGTTAAACAATAGAAATTTTTTCACAGTTCTGGAGCTTAGAAGTCTAAGATCAAGGTGCCAGTGAATTAGGTTCTTGGTGAGAACGCTTTTCCCGGCTTGTAGACAGCTGTGTCCTCATATGGCCCTTTCCTCAGTGTGTGCACAGGGAGGGAGAGAGCCTGGTGTTTCTCCCTCTCTTATAAGGCTACCATTCGAACAGGACCAGGGCCCCACCCTCATGACCTCACCTAACCCTACTTACCTCTTAAAGGCTCCACCTCCAAACCCCATCACACTAGAGCTTAGAGCTTCGACATATAAATTGGAGCGGGGAAACAATTCAGTTCATTACACGGGGCCAGATTTGGCCGAGGGGCCACAGTTGGTTGACCTCTGTCCTTTTCTATCAAAATCCAATCACCTTTCCACTATGAAATCTTATCCTTTCCACCCACTCTGTCTTCTCCAGTTATAGGAGAGAAGCAAACTTGGTACATTTTTGTTTGTTTTTCTTTTCTTTTGACTTTTTTGTGTTTTTTATTCCTTTGTATTTTTATCTGTTTTTTGGAACATTTGCTTTTTGAAGAATATCAAAAAAGATTTCTCTGGGCTTCTAGGGTGTCAGAGCTACCTTACCAAAGGCCTTTGCTAGTTTTACAGTATTTGTAGAATCATATCTCCATATTTTGAAATGGACCTGTCTCTTTGGAAAGTGTGCTCTTTGTAGCACATACTAACACCACAGTCAGCTTGGAATCCACAGGCGTGGAGAGCAGTGGCTGCATTCTAACAGGAGACACGGCCATGGCTTAAGGGGAAAATGAGAAAGGCCAGGCAAAGTTGGAAGCCTCTACCTGAACAGTGTTTCCAGCGTGGGCAGGATGGAGGTCTGTTGAGTGAGACTTGCATTTAGGGGGCTTACAGTTATTAAATTTTAAGCCATAATCCTGCAGAAAAACTGAAGCCGACCCCCCACTTCCACTCCCAGGTTCTGTATCCGTGCTGCTGTCTCTAAGAGTCATCTCTCTCTGACTTCCCTGTCATAAGTTCCTAGGTCCTTTCTTCAGTGTTTCAGGTATAACCAGAAGCCGCCCCATTTGTGTAAGAAGCCTCTTTAGTTTCAGCAGGTCTTGTTTTATATAATGTCCTTGTTTTAACCATGGTGGATCCAGAGTGTTGCTTGGATTTTGTTCTTATTTTCTGCTTTTCAAGAAGCAAGGGAGCCTCGTTAAGGCATAGTATGCAGTCATGCGCCTCATAACGATGTTTCAGTCAACGGTGGACCTCATACACAACGGTGGTCCCACAAGATCATAACGAAGCTGGAAAATTCCTGTCATCTAGTGACGTCGTAATCACTGTAACATCGCAGCGCAACACTACGTGTTCGTGGGGATGATGGTGGAAGTGAACCTACTGTGCTTCCAGCCACATAAAAGAATAATACACACAATTATGCACAGTACATAATACTTGATAATGATAATAAGTGACTGTTACTGGTTCATGCATTTACTATACTTTTTAAATCATTATTTTAGAGCATATTCCTTCTATTTATTAAAAAAAAAGTTTGCTGTAAACAGTATGCCGTGTCAATCGGCAACAGCCTCATACAAACGAGAAGAAAAAAATTAATGATTTTGTTTCAGAAAATACCATTTTCAAATGAATTTATATTGCACAAGAGATAATTTTGGAATTAACGTGGTAATGTCACTTATTTTCAGTATGGGCAGTATGAGGGGCTATTGTTTAATTCTTTCTTTGATGCAGTATTTCTTGACAGATAAAAATGACACAGGCTCAAAATCCCATTCATGGTTGCTGGCAAACACAATGGAAAATGATATTTGATCATAAGGTAGGCAAAGGAAGTTTCAATAATGAATTGAAATTTTTAGTTGTTTTACCAATGAAAATCACCTGAGAAGAATCACTAACTGTGGAATATAAAGATATACTGGGCTGAGTGCTGAAAGATCAGGGTTTTCCATTCATTTCTTCCATCAACTTCTGAGTGTTGAAGAAATCTTGATCCTTTCATTTAGTGGCCTCAGTTTCCTCATCTCTAAAAAGGGGTGGAGGAAGCTGAAGTGGATAATACCTACATTTTGTTTTACTTCTGAAATAATTCTTTACCCAGCAGAAAGAACATAAACCCTGGAGTCCAAGAGACCCTAACTAGTATTCTTGCTGGAGAGAATGGAATAATGTACTTAACTTCTTTAAGCCTCAGTTTATCCTTCTGAAAATGGAGAAAATCATACCTATCTAACGAAGTAAAAGGATTAAGGATCAGAATTAAGATGAGAATGTACACAAAGCTCCTTTGACTCTGCCAGTCCATAGTAAACAGGGCTGGAGGAGGGAAAATTCATGATGAGCCTAGAGTATCTTATCTCGTGGGGCCAGAACTAAGGAAGTGTTCAAAAAAGGAAGAGCCATGTTGAAAAAGCACAGATGTCAACCTCCCAGTGGATAGCTGGAGCAATTGGAATAACGAAATAAATAACAGTGCTGGGTTAGAATCCATAGAATAAAGTGAATATCTATGAGTTCATATTAACATAAATCAATAATTTAATAAATAAATGTGTGGAGGAGAAGCGACAGTGCTTCCTTACATAATTTCAAGTAATAAATGCAGAAGGAATTAGAAATTAAGATTGGAACACTACAGTTATAATTGGTGAGATGCTGGCAGATGCTGAAATTATTGAGCAAAGTCTGAGGAGAAACAGGATATTTGTACAATTTCAAATGATCTCTTTTAAGTTATTTATTAATCACAAGGGGAAAACAGTCACCTTATAGTGGAGACACCCAGCAGACACCATTTTCATTAAGTGATCAAAGTTAACGTCATTCATCCCTTGATATGATGCACTGAAAAGTGATGACACATCACCTCAATCTAATCATGATGTGGATGAAAAAAAGCGGGGTGGAGGTGTCTACAGGAAATGACCTCATAGGGTGATCTGATTATAAATTCCTAACTGGGCAAGTCCCAGTGGGCAGTGATGCCCCAGGCAACAACTTTACTAAAAGTCTTGTGTTTGCCTTAAGCAAGCCCTGTCCATTGTTTCTGTGCATCTAGATCAACACTCCTTTGAAATGCCCCTTTCTAGACTTTTCCTTATAATACCTGACTACCCTTTCAGACCCCTCAGGGAGTACATAAATTTAGCTACCCTCCTAATTCAATCATTAGTTGCTTCCTCCCACCTTCGGGTAATCTTCCCTACCTTCCCTCCTTAATTTCAAATGCATAAAAAGAGACTGTTATTCTAGGAAGCATTTCTCAGTCTACTGAGGTCTTGTTTCCAGATATATCCTCTGTTTAGCTCAAAAACAGTTTTATAAAAATTCTCTACAGGTTTGGATGTTCTTCCACTGACAACAGGAAAACATCAAGCCAACCCAAATTGAGGGGCAGTAGACAAAAAGCTGACCTGTCCTTTACAAAAATTTCGAGATCACAAAAGACAAGGAAAGAGCAAAGAGCTGGCAGTGATTAAAGAAGAATAAGGAGACATGACAACAAAATGTAATATAGGATCCTAGATAGGATCCTAGAACAGAAAAAGGAAAAACTTGTGAAATCCAAATACAA
Source organism: Pteropus medius (assembly GCF_902729225.1). NCBI lineage: Eukaryota > Metazoa > Chordata > Mammalia > Chiroptera > Pteropodidae > Pteropus > Pteropus medius. The sequence continues at coordinate 14,180,947 of NW_024345601.1, forward strand.
ACTATTATTTAATAACATCGTATCCATGTTAATTTCTTAGTTTTGATAATTCTATTATGGTTACATAAGTTATTAACATTAGTGGAAGCTGGTAAAGGGTATATGGAAAATCTGTACTATTTTTGCAGCTTCTCTATAAATCTCAAATTATTTCAAAATAAAAAGTTTTAATAAAAGACATTAGTATGGGTGAGGAACAAGTCTATATCATTTTTTTCTATGTTCTACACAAACAAATGCTTCAGTGAAACACACCTGGCCACTGTTCATGCCGATGACCAATACCACGAGTGTGACTGTGTACGTGACTGCCATAGCCCCAGACATTTGTGCTATTTAACTACTTCGCTCACACCTCACAGGCACTAGGGGCCCGAAATGACTATTGTTCAGTGTGATAGGCTTGAAGGAAGATTAACTGAGAATAATTTTCTCCGATTTGGATGTTTCCTTCCATAAAAGGGAACTCAATTAGTGCAACCCTTGACTCTCTCAATCTCTACTCCCTCTTCTCCAAGGGAGATGGAGCAACATATCTGACTGGCAAATTTGGGAAGAATAAACTGGACATTCATGGTCATCCCCTTCCTCTTCCTTCTTTGGAGTAGCTCATAGCAGACAGGTATTCTGCTCTGAGCCTCAGATCAAGAAGCTTTCCGTATCTGGCCTTGTGTGTGACTGGGTGAACCAGCTAATTTGAAGATGCTAATTTGGAAGCCCATCTGATTTTCATCCCAATGCTATTCCCTCCAACCTAGTCGCCCTTAGTAACAACGGTGATATTTTGACCTCGTCTGCCTTTTTCTTTGTTTTGTTTCTCAGAACCTGGGTGAGAAAAAAAGAGTGATAACCACTGGGCATTCTCGAGACCCCACCAGGTTCCATTTGCTTCAGGTTGCACAGTGTTCCTAGAACTTAATTCGATTGTGGTGATTCTCTGTGGGGTTAGGAAGTATTTTCCAATTAATCTTCTATTCCAAATAGCCTCTGGGCTCTGAGCATCATAAACAATCATCACTTAACATTGTTTCTGCTGGGCGAGTTGAGCTGCATTGGGTCAGAAAGAGGATACAGAGCATTGTGCTCTCCTTGCCCACCAGGATGTACATGCAATTTTGGGCCGTCACAGAGAGTCTGGGGCTATAGTTCTATTATAACCTACTTTCAATAAACATGCTTTTAAAATAAGTTATTTTCCTAGTTTTCTCACTTTAATCTCTGCCCCATGATCAATTAAAATAGTGGCATAAAGCATGTGTTTTCTCTTTATGGACCATCATGCATTTATCTTTTCCAATAGTTTCCTTTGTCTCTGCTCTTTGTTGGTAAAGAGATGGAAATTTCTAAACAGAGTCTTTAATAGTCCATTACTTTTCACCTCATGTTATGTAATTTAGTTTTAAAGTCCAACTTCCAAGGCAAACTGTTACTTTTGTGAATGCTCGTCTGGGAGTGAGACTAATCTTTCTCTACTCAAAAAATAGCCAACACTTATTGCACCAGAGTTATGATTATATCACAATAAATACTCTATGCAGGACTAGAAACAGCCCCTCAAAGAAAAATGCTTGGAAACGGGTAATTGGAATGAACTATATGCATTTTCACTGAGCTTTGAAAGAAACTGCAAGAAAAAAGATCGATCTATTCCTAAGTAATTTTTTTTTTTCTCTTAAAGAACACCAAATAAAGAATTTAGACAGTCTCTGCACTCTCATGGGAACATCTCCGGGAGAAAAGGCTAATCTATATGTATGCCTCGTGATGGTCATGATGAACACCGTTTATTAGGCAATAAAGAGAGGATAAGACCTGGAAGGTAGTTCTTTTCTGAACAATTTTGCATTCTGGCTCTTAACTACTTTTCTTTAGCCACGGACGTGAACACTTTAAAAGTCAAACAAGCCCTCTCTGTTTGAACTGCAGATGGCCACAAGAACCAAACAAGAAAGCTAACAATCCACATTTTAAAAGGCAAAAAAAAAAAAAAAAAAAACCCCAAATCCCCTAAAACAGAAAATGCCAAGTTCTGCACTGCACATCCATGCTGATGCTGAGCCATCAGTCCACTGGGGCCCAACTGGTAGAACCAGAAGTTGAGAGTGATGCTCAGGAGTTGCAATGACCCTTAAGAGTGAAAAATAAACATGTCTGTTAAAACAACAGCCACAACAACAAAATAGACATGAAACAACATCGCACTAGAACATTCTTTTCCCTCACAATAGGGATGTGTTACCTTCATTATCCTGAAGCCTTTGATTACTCTTTGCAAAAGTTTTTTGGTTGAGTTTAATTTTCAAGGCCGTTAACTACTGATGCCAACTTAATTATGGCACGCAAACAACCAAACCATAATGTATGATGCCAATTGTTGGTTTTACTTTAGTTTCACATTAGATCTGGACTTCTCTGCTCGTTTATAACTTTCTGAGCCAGAAAGTTTTCTGCACAGTCACTCGCTTTTCCTCAGCTCATATCTTTGTTCCCCTGTTTGCCAAGGGGCATTGAGGGAATAGATATTTATGACTTATTATCTCAGTGTTAACAGTGCCCTTCAATGATTTATAAAACTGCTCTTGCATTTTTAACCTTGAAGTCTTTTGAATTATTGTTCTGAAATGGTAAGATTAACATAGTGGGGCCCAAAGATTCATAATCAGTTTCTTGCATACAGATTAACCTAGGCAAGAAAAAAAAGCATAGTTCTTGGTGGCATAACGGCTCCAGATGAGATGAGTCAAGAGTATCTAAGCATTTAACCCAAAGTACCCTTGTATTTGTCACTATGAACATGGCATTCTTGTCTATAGAAAAATATCCTCATACTAAAATTTAGTTATACTCTTTTATCACAGTATGCAGTGAACCAAAATTCTGGAATGTCATGTACATCTTGAACTAAACTTCAGGATATCACTTGCTAGCATACGTGTTTCTTTCCCTTACCAAAAATGTGGCAATAATTTATGATAAAGTTCTTCTGATGACACATTTCGTGTTTGTTTTAGGCAAAAGGGTGAGTGATGTTCAGGATAGCAAATCATCCTCGTTATTTCTCCAGAGGACCCTGGAAGCCCTGTGTTGGAAATTTTCCAATTTTGTGCAAGGATTTCTCAAAAGGTGATTTGGAAGATACTGACAGTGGCCATGAAACAATGTTCTGACAAATGAAAGATAACCAGAATTCTCCTGAAGGACTTTGAGAGAGCTCCTATTTTCTTATTAAAAGAGAAAGCCGAAAAGCTCCTTAATACTATCTCCTCCCTTTAACTTGAATAGAAGTAGCCACCTTGTGACCAAGAGGCAACAAGCCTGTGCACAAAAAGTCAGCGTGCTTAGAAAAGTGAGTAGGAAAATGGAGAACCTTGGTCTTTGATGACATTACTGAGCTATGGGAACAACACCGAGACCACCTGTTTCTGGACTGTCTTGTTAGGTAAATGATAAATGTCTTTATGATTTAAGTCCCTGTTACTTGCAGCCCAAAACATTCTTAAGTGACACAGAAAGTGAGGTCTAGGGTAGAGGCAAGAACATAAAGGAACTGAGCACCAGCGGTGGCTGATTAAATCTATGCCCCATAGACGGAGGAAGGGGGTAGACTGCAAAGCTCCTTGATGCCCAGGGGCCATTGCAGCCAGAGCTCCTTTGGCTTCAACATAAGACAGGCATCCAGGTTTTATGACGATGATGTTAATGATATTCAACAAGCAGGGCAAGAATACGAGCAATCAGTTGGAGTCTTAGAGCCCAGCGAAAGTGTTAAGTGCAAGACAGATAGTGGAGTGGGAGAGCAAAAACATGTTTTTTTTCCTACTTCTCTCCGTGGTTTGATTTGCCCAGACTAAATGGCCTAGAAGTACATTCTCCAGCTGAAAGTCTGGATTGCCTCTCTCTTGTGGAACATATTCATTTGTATTTTTAACTTGAATCTCCTGTGTGAGAGAGGCCTGGGTGCGGGGTGGGCAGAGGTTTTCTAGGGGAGTGTGATCATGTAGGGACATTTGCTTTCCTCCTAAGGGAGTTCATGACCAAGGTAGATTAAATAGAGTTCCAGATAACTTAAACCTTCAGCTGATAGTATCGGCTGGGTGGTGACCCATTTCCCAGCTGGCTTGACTACGAAGTTAGCTTAGTGTGTGTGTGTGTGCACGTGTGTGCATGTGTGTTTCCAGAAAACACTCCTATTCAAAAGCACAGCCAGATCAGCTTGAAAGCAAGCTGACAAACTAGAAAAACTGGGGTGGATTATATTTCAGACCTGTTCTTTAGATAACAACTGTTACTAACAGGGGAATTAGTTTGCTATTTCTAGTTTACTTAAAAAGCAAAATGTATATTAAACTTATATTTATTTTACTTTTCTTCTTACACAAGAGATTTAAGCTCCATGATTTCTGGTATAATATTTTAAATTGCTAGTAAGTCTGTTTTAGCTTGAAACTTGATTTCAAGTACACTCATTCAGTAAATATGTACTAGGGGTCTACATACCAGTGAGTGGGTGGTTGTATCTGTATGTGTAAGAGGCAGGGAGGAAGAAGAAAGAAAGGGGCGGGTGGATGGGAGGGAGGGGGAAGGAGAGACGGGGAGAGAGAGACAGACAGACAAACAGACGAATGGACAGTGTCCCTTCAGATAAAATTATCAGAACATCTTTCTGTCATCTGTCATCACCTACACCAGGAAGGCCAAGTCTAGCAATGCCTCTCAAAAGGCACAGGTGAGCAGGGCCCCTGGTCGGCTTTTACTCACAGACCCAGGTTTCACAGGGGTTGGCTTAGATCTTAACCCACTCTTAGGTAAAACATCTGCTTCTCACCAACTTTATTCTTCTTTCTCTTTTAACAGCCAGCAGCAGGCTGATTAGAAAGTAGTTCTGCCTTTCAAAGAAAGTTAGCTAACTCTCACTCTCCAGGTATGGCTCTGGCACTCTCTGCCCTTTCTTTCTTAAGGCAAGGAAATTCTAGGAAGAATCTTGGCTCGCTTTGAAGCTGAGATCCCTTTACACTCCTAATTGGGATGTCTTCACTGAGTGGTAAACTAGTCAACTGCCTGGCTTCTTGTTATTTATGAACAGATTCTCTGAAAGAGATCTGGAGACTCAGGTGGTTTGCAAGATTTTGCATAAACAATAATAACAGTGCACAAAAACCATCACCCGGTATCACTTCACACTACTGCTTCCACCAATGCTCTTTGAAAAAGCCTTGGTAGAGGACGAGTGAACTGCTCTGCACATTTGTATTCCTGCCCAGTACCGCACACACGGACCACAGCGGGCTCAGCACCGTGCCTGGCGCCACCCGCCTCTGGCTCTGTCTCGTCATTGCCCCGCTCTCCCGAACAAGTCCACGAAATAGAAAAACATAAAAAGCTATTGTCCATGTCCAGTGAGAAATGAAATGCACTGGACCAAGTATCACAACTTCCTTAAAATAATACAACACTTCATCACTTTTGCATCTGGATTTCTCTCATGGTTTGCAAAATCATAAAGCTCGAATCGACATTTTGAACCATGAGCACTGCTTTATTTTATTTAAACACATTCTTTCAAAAACAGCAATTTATTACAAACTATGGTTTCACCGTACCTAAAGTACTTAATTCAGGTCATCTCCAGCTTTGCTTTGTACTATTGGAGGCAATCGGAAGATTGGAAGCAATTTATTAATAAGAGAACATGACTTATAGCTCTGGCCTGTGAAAACAGTTTCTGAACCACAGTGTACCCATAACCTATGGGTTTACTATGAAGAAGTAGTATTAATGGCATATAGCATAATTCCTCTGTTTAGTTGCAGGCTGATTCATCATAGATTTGATTGAAGCTCCTAAATTATAGATATGGCCTTTTGTGGAGTGTCCAGGGGAGGAAACACATTATCTTTTATCTGTAGTTGTCTTCCCCCCAAAATACAATCCCTTCTACCACAACGAAAACTACAAGGCAAGGAAGAATCCAGCTTATTTTTTCAAAAGAGAGTAATAGAAGAAAGGCGAGTTCCGACTTTTAGAGGAGTGAGGAGCTCTGCCTACGATAAGGATATAATTAGCAATTTGATTTGGGAGAAAAAGGCTGGACTTGTGCTTATTCACTGCTTACTCATCGTAGATGACCAACTCATGCCAGAATTATATCTCTCTAACCAAAATCTCTCCCCAGAATACCTCTTAACCTGCTCTACCCTCAAGCCTTCTCAAGGGAAGAAAGAGAAATGGACTGATCATAAAGTTAAGCCCTCGGGAAAGAAAACTCTCTGCACCACAGTCTTCTCATCTGTGAAGTTATAAATTAATATCTCTCTTCGCCTAAGAGGTGCATGATCCTTGAGGGCTGTGGTCTATGGGTGAGGCCAGATGATGAGATGAGCAGCTGGCATCATTGATAAGAGCTTCAGGAATCAGAACTAACCCATCCAGCTATCTGAGTATTCTTGTGATTAACATAAATGAATTCAAGTTCCCTTCATTAAAAAGCACATTAACTCTTCAATAGATGGCAGTGGATGGAAAGTGCAGTGCTCGGCACAAAGCAGATGCTTAATAAACATGAATTCCATTCACCTCACCGGAATCACTTGCTCTTGTACAGGTTTTTACTTCAACGCAACAAACCAGCTAATTAGCCAATGAAGTTCCAAGGTTCACAGCATGCCCCAACCTGCCCCACTTGATAAATCAGGGATTTGTCAAACCTGAGCTTTCCCTTGAGATCCCTGCATAAGCAAAAGGAAAGATGCCTCTCAAAATGGGAAGGGAAACAGATGAACCTTGAAACAGTATCAAGCAAAAAAAGTCACAAAAAGCCACATATTGTATGATTCCTTTTATATGAAATGTCCACAATGGGCAAATTCATAGAGAAAGAAAGTAGATGAGTGGTCTCCAGATTAGTGACTGTTAACAGGTACAGGGTTTCTTTTGGGGGTGGCAAAAATGTTCTGGAATTAGAAATATATCTGGAATTTGATTATATTTACAACATTGAATATATTAAAAACTACTAAATTGTACACTTACAGGGTAAACTTTACATCATGTAAATTATTTCAATAAACTTATTAAAATGCAAAAATATATATATATACGTACATACATATATATATAAAGTGGTGTTATAATAATTGACAAAATTTTAGGTAAGGGAAAGGATTCGAATTTCAGTCTCACTATTGTGTGATCGATCCTAAGCAAATTGCTGAACCACTCTGCATCTCAGATTCACCAACTATCACATTGAGCTCACTGTGAACCTTCTAGGCTAATTATGAGGATCCTATTATAAGGAACTAAAGATTGAATTCGAGGATTCCCTCAGTCTGAGAAATGAGGAAGTAGTGTACGAAGTAATTTAGGCTAAGCTATCTGAGTCAGCCTTCACAGGCAGATGTGGATACTGGATGAAGCAACTTCTGGTGAGCATTCCCACAGGTTTCCATCTTTAGAATTCCTTAAGATGGTTATACTGACAGCATTTGTCTTTCTGTATCTCTCAAGAAAACAGATGGCCTGCTTCTACATTTTATAGGGGACAAAGCTAAGCCCCTGAGACTTTAACCTTTTCAAAGTTACCAAGCATGGGAGCCTGGAACATGAGTATTCTCTTCCTTAACAGAGCTGAATACCCCTTCTATTCCACAACTGAAATCAAGGGATGGGATGATGAATCCTTCCACATAGTGTGCTAATAAACCTTTGCCATGTCTGGGCATTAGAACCTAAGTCAGTCAACCATTTCGGAAGTATGAAAGAAAAAAAGAAAGAGGCAAGGAGGGAGAGAGGAAACAGCCTGTAGATTCCTATCTTTTTGTTTTAGGAATATAGAAGGGAAGATTTCCTTTTCAAAGTTCAAAGGAAACGGTGTGTTTTGTTTTCATACTTCGTTTCATTTTTCACTTGGGAAAGAAAACCCCAGCTTTGAAGCCTCTCTGTTTAAACTCATTAGGAAAACCATCAATGACGGAAGCTTTCATGAAGTCGTAGTGGGAGGAATTAGTGTTATGGGAAAGCCAGATCAATCTTCAGATGTTTCATCTATGGAGATGCAAGGTCAGCCTTAGCTGCCTGTTCAGCTGAGAAGTTAACACAAACAAATGCTTCACTTACTGGAGACTCCAAGGGACTACAGACATTTGATGTTCATCCTCCAAATACTTCCTCAGAAACCAGATATGCCCACTCCATAAAAGAGATGGATGCTTCTCCAAAACTAAGCGAGTGAACTGATTGGAAAATGTCTGGCCCTGAAGAGAAAGCTGTTAAATGTCCCACCAGAAAGGAGGTAGTAATATTGACATTTACCATACAGAATCTTTTCCTATGTAATTCATAACTTTATTGAAGTTGACACAAAAACCTTTTTAGCAGGACCAGTGTTAATATATGAGGATATCTTTCCTGACATCTGGATCTTTTTAAAGTTTTTTTTAACCCGTTGAAATCTTCTTGGCAAAGTTAAAATAGTGATTTTTTTAATTTGTTTTTTGCTTTATTCTTAGAGCATAATCCATAGCCTATCTAATTGATTCAAAATGAATGTGATGAAAGCAACAAACAAGACAAACCAAAAAAACTCATGGATATAGACAATTTAGTGGTTACCAGAGGGGAAGCGGGGAGGGGGAAAGTAGATAAAGGTAAAGGGGGTCAAATATAAGGTGAAGGAAGGAAACTTAATTTTGGGTGGTGAACACACAATGCAATATACCTATGACATGTTATTAAATTGTACACTTGAAACCTATGTAATTTTATTAAACAATGTCACTCTGATAAATTTAACAAAAATGAATTTGAGGGTGAGAAAGTATGGATTGAAAGTGGGATGTCCAAAAGGGAGATGACAGAAGAGCACTGGTAGGAGAAGGAAAGATATGGGGCAGATAGGAGACTGGAAGATTAACGGATATCAAGGTGCTCTTAGCAAAGCTGTTCTGGATAAAGAAAATGTTAGAAAACGCCTTCGTGCCTACAATATAACAGGGATAAGTAATATTCTGAACGAAGAAGGGGGATTTAATATTTTCATGTTTCTTACAAGAATTATATGTGTATGCAAATATATACAGATGGTTGGTCCCCAGCTTATGATGGTGTGACTTATGACTTTTGACTTTTGATATGAAAGCGATGCCTTCAGTAGAAACCAGCTAGGCCAAGCTATGATGTTTGGTAGGTTAGGTGTAGTAAATGCATTTTCAACTTAACAATATTTAAAACTTGCAATGTGTTTATCAGAGTGTAACCCCATTGTAAATTGAGGAACATCTATACAGAAAAAAAATGTAAAAATATACACACATGCATAGGTATGCACATGCGCACACCTTAAAGAACTCAGGTATAAAGGAACTGTGACATAATATTGATTAGCAGAAGTAGCCCTTCTTTCTGCAAGCCCTCCTGCATGGCAAACTCAAGCCTAATATTTTAAATCTTGGTGACATTAAGCAGAGAGCATCGACTTAAGAAAACATAGGCCACAATTACCTTTCCATTTCTTTCTATTAAGAGTAGATGACTGATATTTTTAGGGATATCAGGACCTCACTTGCTATCTCTTATTTAGCTCCTGAGAAAATAAGGCATAAAATTAACCTATCTGAGGCATGGAGCCATCCCTGCCCAACCTAATGAGCAACTAACTAATCCAAAAGGAAAATGCCATTGCTTACATAGCCATAATGTAGATGCAACATGGCATATAAATCAGGAACTCTTGTATTGCAAAACAGACAAATAGATTAATGCCTGTTGCAAAGGTTGGGTGAAGAGATCGATTAGGTTACTGATTCAGACCATGAACTTTCTCTCAATATACTGCATTTAACTTTTAAATAAGGTTTAGGAGAACCTGTAACATTTTGCTCACTGACAGAGCTATATTTTACTAAGAGCAGAAATTGGCTAGTCTATAAAAATTAAATTATGCCCCTTTCATTGTATCTAGTCAAGAGGAAAAACTCTAATTACAAGATTGCACTGTCAAGCAAATATGAACTCACATTCTTTACATTCTGGTTTTAAAAATTCAAATGGCGGCGGGGTGAGGGGGGTGGGGTCGTCTATTTTGAAATGAAAATCATTTGAAATTTTTTTTAGAGTGCAGGGAAAAGCGAGAGCAAAAGAAATGTCATTACCAAGGGTACTGGTAAGTAGCCGCTAACTCATTAAGTGCAGAGCTTGTGAGAACAAATCATTCGTTATGCAAACATTTAAATCTCAATTAGCAAGGACAATGAAAGAAGGGGAACTGGAACCAAACCTTCCTTTCCCCACAGCTGTGACTCAGTACTCCAGAAATGACCACTAAGGGGATAAAGAGCAGCGGAAAGTAATCTCAGCACCTAATAGGAACACCACTTTGGGGAACAGGTAAAGGTTAATTTTAAACGTGCTCCCAAACTGAAAATTAAATGTACCTGCCTCAAAATTCGTAAGAGCTGAGTTTGCAGACTTAATCCAGAAAGAAACGAAGGCCTAGGCATATTGTATCGCTGGTAGTTTTTGGAAAGAGAATGTCTTTCATTACTGCTTAATGTCAAACTTGCTTGGTTCATTAAAATCTCTTAGTCCATTTAAAACCCTGGTTTTTCTATAGTACTTATGAAAAATGTCAGTCAGCATAGCACTCAAACTTTAAAAATCCTCTGGTTGGTTCTCATATTCTTTCAATATCCACTTGGTGGCCTGTCCATGCAACCAGTTCATTAAGCCTGTTAAGGTGAATTTGGCAGACATGAAAATTGTCTGAGTCTTTAGCACTTTGCCTGGATAATCTTTTCAGACAACCCTCGAGGCACATTTTACTATACAAGGTGCCTCATAGTAACAGCTGGCTGGTGGACTTGGACCAGACATCTAATTTTTCTGGCGCTTGTTCTCTTCCTCTATAACACATACAGGTTGGTCCAGATCAGCAGTTCCCAACTTAGGGGCACTCCAGAGTCACTTGGGGAGCTTATAAAAGACCCGTGGTCAGGTATACCACAGACTTGGATTTGGCTTCTAGGTGATGGAAAGGGGTGGGGTGGGGGGGTGGTTAGGGCCCAGGCACGTGGATGGAATTGGACAGAACTCCTAGGAAGATTCCCATGTGCACTCTTAACTGTGAGTCACTAGGCCCTTTCAGCTCCGACACACAAAAGTTTTCTGAATAATATATGTTAGTGATCAAACAAACAAAAAAATCGGATCGGACCGTGATTCCTTAGTATCGTTTAACAGGCATTACTTCCTCCAGAGTGGAAAATGTGACCCTGCGGTAGAATTAAATTCTGGGTTCTGGCCTCAGAAACAAGGGACTTAAAAGAGAACTAACAGTTTGCATGAGATACTCCAAGTAAAGAGAGGAGGAAAGAGCGTGAGGAACAGGGGCTACACCAGAAGTCAGCTCTTACTACTGTGATGATTGTTCTACACTGTGGTCACTTAACAAACAATCAGTTTAGGTTGGCTCTCCATTGCTGCCAACAAGAGGAAGGTTAATAGTCATTTAAATTGATTGGTCTCTAACAATTACAAGGGGATGAAAATGGAAGTGCTTTCAAGTATCAGCCCCTCTGTACATCGTTCTTTTGACACCCGAACATGAATTGGGCTGCTTTCTACTGAATTTAGGCTCAGAAATGCACTGTTTCCTCATTCACAGAACTCAAAGCCTTCTCCCTCCATAACTGGTTTTTCCTTTGAACTGGTTTCTGTTTCTCAAACTTCACAATTGAGACTGCCTTATTACTTCAGTCTCTGTCTACTCCTTGGCCTATGACATATGGCCAGAGGAACCTGGTTTGGAGACAAGGTGCCCACCTTGACTGAGCTAATAGCAACTTCAGGCCAGGCACTTATGACCATCTTTGCTAAAAGTTTCTGTGAATAAGATAGGTGAGTGGCCTGTTAGGAACCAGGCCACACAGCAGGTAAGTGGGGGCAAGCTATCAAAACTTCATCTGTATTTGCAGCCACTCCAGCTTCACTGCCTCAGCTCCACCTCAGATCATCAGGCATTAGATTCTCATAGGAGCACCAGTCCCTGGTGCCAAAAAGGTTGGGGACCACTGGCCTAGAGGATTCCGAAGAAGTTCCTAATAAAGCCCCATTTTTTTGTGTGTATGTGGCTGTAATCTACTGCCTGGAAGAAAGCTGCAAATGTTCTAAAGTAACAATAAAGTGTTCAGAGTGAGTCTGACTAAAATCATAGCAGTCCCTCTGGTAGAAGGACAGCATACTTTGGCTCAGGTAAAATGCTCAGGAATGAAATGCAGTAGAAAAGAAAACTTGTCAAAATCATCTATATCAACTTTGACTAAAGAATCATCACTAAGTTTATTTTGTTCTGCCTTTTCAATAGCCAAATCCCATATGACAAAACAATGCATGCTGCTCTTCTTGGGACAAGTTATTCTTGAGCACAACTGTATTTCAGATTTCCCAGAAGAGCGATTTTAGTGAAAAGAATCCACATCTAGGCTGATAAAGACCTACACAGTACAGCCTTTAAAACCACATACCACATCATTGCAATCATGAACGATCTGCTCCCCCAAACACCGTGGTTAGCCACAGGGCATTTCCAGGCTCTTCTCTGAGAAGAAATCTTTTCCAAGGAGCTGGCTTTAAAACTATAGCCCTTGCTTTAACTTGCCAGTGGGTTAAGGAGGTCAAATAACAGTTTTGGTCCCTTCACCCAGCTCTGTGGACAGTGCAGTTCAGCAACTACAAAGGAGCAGGGCTTTGTTCATTCAGTAGCATTCACTACATGAGGCTATTTCCCATTTTTTCAATATTCTTAAAATGACAAAGTCTCTGTTTAGAGGTTTGACCCTGGAATTGAAGCTGCAGTTCCACCCATTTCCCCAAAGTTCCAGTTGCACTTTTGGGGGACTTTAATATCTGATAAAACTATTGGAAGCAGTTGGGAGCTCCACCTCAGTGAGAAGATTCTGGTCAGCAGGTCAGAGTGAATAAGCAGAGTTTGCTCTCACAAGAATCCCTTCTTTCCTTGCGTAATCTCAGGCCCTCTCACCAGCTAGCCAGTCAGCCACTAAGCTTGTGGGGCTGGGAAACACATTCCTTTGAAAGATCTTGGCAATTTGTGCCCGGAATTTGATGCATTAGTTCTAAAATTAAATAAAGATCCTGTAGTGTTCTTTAAAGAAATATGGCATGGCTCTATGACAAAACACATTTTTCAAGCTCTGACCTCTGGGAACTTTAACTAGCTTCATATTTCAGGCTGACATTGCTCACAGGCTACTGTCTAGTTGCCCAAGCAGAGCTGGTTATCCATATATTTTCCAGCCTCAGGATCAGCTTTTAGCAAAAGGAGGTGAGGGGAGTAAATAAAAAGAGGAGAGACACTCATTTAAATGCACTTTCCCTCCCGAGTCCTTTGGGGAGAAGCCCTGGTAATTAACTCTAATGAGATTAAAGTAACTCGGAACTCTTCATTTTCCCAGCACTGTAAAAGTAAATCTGCGATAACCAGGGTGTACGCATTAAATCAAAGTCAGTCCCTTTTCCTGTAATTTAATGGCTCTCTCACTCCTACCGTCGGCCCAGGCTAGAGAGGGGAGGAGGAGGGCTGCTGAGCTCTTACCCGCACTTTGCTCCATTACTTCTTTCTGACACATGTCTTGAACGTTCACTGTGCAGTTCACGATGAACTCGGGGGAGGAGCAGTCGTTGTTCAGCTGGAATTCTTCACACTGGTAACACTGGATCTGCAGCGCTAAGCCTGCGGGACAGACGCAGGGGCGTTCAGATTCAGCCCCCAGAGCCCATTCGGGAAATCACGACCCTCCCCCACCCCAGCCAGTCGCAGGGGTGCCTTCGGCTCCGCACTCCTGGGTTTCCGAGCGAGGAGGATGTGGCTGAAGCCAGCAGAGGGCGGCGCCGGCACCCAGGGTCCTGCAAGATAAAGTGGAATTGTGCCCACGACCCCTGGCCCTACTCTCCAGAAACAAAGAGTGGATGCAACACCACACCTGGCCTTTCTCCGCGGAAGTTGAAAGGAGGGGTGTACAACCCCGAGAGCGAAGTAGCTTCAGAGACAAGCATCAGATCCTTTCTACGCCAAAGAATTTGCCTAATTGTTAATTGGTTACAAATTACTTAATTACTATTTTGGCACCATTCGCGATTGCATTCCCAGACGTCTTTTAGTTTAATTTTTGAAGTCGGCATTCCTGTGCTGTAGCTCTGGGGCTCCCTAGGTGACCTCCCGGGAACCCGGGAGGAAGTGTCGGACACCAAATGCTGCTGCGCCCTAAGTCCCCGGCCTTTCTCCGGGGCGGTTCCTGCAGCAGAGCAAGGGTGGCCGCAGCGACTGGGGAGGGTCGTGCGTGTGTGTGTGTGTGTGAGTGTGTATGTGTGTGCGCGCGCGGGCGTGCGCGCGCTCGTGCGTGAATCCTGGGCCGCGACACCATAGCCTTTTCTTCCCGGTTATCAGGGCAACCTTTTGGCTGGGATCCCCGTTCTGGGTCTCAGCAACACACAGTTCTGTCGTGAGCTAATCCCGCACTGGAGAGAAGGAGAAAGACGTTTTTCGCACCTCTCATCGCTCCAGCTTGGCTGCTCCGCTGGAATCTACGAGCTCCTGTCTAGACCTAACTCTCCCCGCTCTCGCGCAGATAAGCTCGGTTCCCAAGCTCCCCATCTCCCATCCCCAGATCCTTCGCGCTCTGAGCGCAATAACCCAGTCCCCGAGCGCCCCGGCCAAAGGCTGCCCAATTCGCTGCTCACCTGTCGGCGGCGCCACTCCTACGGGTTGCTAGAGACGCCTGACAACTTGGCGGGGTTAGAGGCTATCTCTGCCTCTCTCTCGCCGAGGCCCCAGCACCACTCCCGCCTCCCAAGCCCAGCTTCTTTCGACAGTTCAGCTCGAGCATCTGCAGCTCGAGTCCTTCAAATTCGCGACTCCAGCCTCTCCACCAGCAGCGTGGGACTCGGAGACTTTCCCATCTAGCGCCTCTGGGCACCAGCCGCCTCCAAACTCCCGCCGGGCAACCTCTACGCAGTTCTGGGAGCCCAGGGGCAAAGGGGCCGGTGGGTAGATGCGGTGCGCGCGTCTGGATGGGCTGCTGGCCTCTTTGCCTTACCTTGAGGCAAGAACAGTCCGCAAAAAGTTGCAGCGATGCCGAGGACCCACATCCTCCCGGAACCGCTGGGCCGGGAGCAGGCAGGCGCCTCAGAGGCGGCGACCGCGGCGGAGGCTGCCCGGGCCGCAGCGGCTGTCGCTGCGGAGGCTTCTGGGGCTCGCGCGGCTGCCGCCAAGGCGACCGCCGCCGCCAAGAGGAGCCGCAGGTGCCGCTAGCGGCTCCTGCATCGCCCGCGCCGGGGCTCCCGGCTGCGGGTCGCCGCTCCTCTCGCTCAAGCTCCTGGGCAGAGCGCGGCGTCTCCGGAGTTGACAGCTGAGACTGAAGGAACTACTGGCGATTCGGAGCACCCAAAAAGTCTCGCCTCTTCTCCCACCTCCCACTCCAGGCACCACGTGATGGTTGCCGAGTTGGGGTGGGGGTGGCGGCGGAGAAGGCTGGGACCGTCTTTCCACGTCCCCACCCCTTCCTATCGCCCTACTCTCCCGCCCCCGCACGTCCCCAGGACGGGGACGCCAGGGGGAGAAGAAGAATGTAGTTTCCAGAGGGCGGGGGGAGGCTGGAGATTGGGGAAGCGTGAAGAGGGCGCAGCAGGTGCCGCGGGAACTGGCCGGGCGCTGACTGCTGGACCTGCGAGGTGGGGTCGGAAGACTGTGAGTCCCGTGGGCCCTCTGCGCACAGGTGCGCATTCCCCACGACCTCAGCGCCTCGGGGCCTGGCCGGTTCCCAGCTGCTGACGGGTTCCCGGCGGCAGCGTTCGGCCCACTCAGCTGGGGCTGGCATGCGGCGGGCCAGGAGCGGCTGCCGCGAAGGGGGCGCGCTCCCCTGCATCTGGCAAAGTTGTAGGCGCCCTAGGGTGTCCCGCGCAGCTACGCCTTCTTTTCCTGAGAGAAGTCCCTCGGTCATTATCAGGCTTTGCTTCAGCTGCGCCAGGGTGGGCAGGGTGTGACGATGCCCCTGCACGGACTGGCGCGCTAGGTTCGGGGAACTCTCCTTTCATCTGCCTGTGCGCACCGCTGGAGGGTGCGGTGACACTGCTCTAGTAGTTTAGCCTAGGAGAGGGCTGCTCCGGGGACAAGAGCCGCGCGAGCTCTCACTAAACAGCAAATTGGGGTGAAGGCATCTGCTCTTCCCTATCCCCTTCCTCCAAAAGGCCGGGCAGTTTGATTTTGCTCTCCTCAAAGCCATAGGTCATTAGTATATGCTCCCGCGTCCGCTCCTGGACTGCGCCTTCCCAGCCCAGGACTCGGTCGCCGGCTGCCCCTGCCCTCTCGCTCCCCTAATTCCTCCTCTCGGGTTCCAGCGACCCACCTTGAGTACTGCTGGGGACACCACGATGCAACGCTCGTTACGTTTTCCTTCCTCGCCACCGAACCTTGCAGCAGGTGGTACCGGAGCCCGCCCGCCCGCTGGAGCGCCTTGGTGCCCCCGCCTCCAATTCCGCACGTTCTCACTCGTCCCCCCAAATCCTAGGGAGCATCCATTTCTGTGGAAAGAGCTTCATAAGCTTTGCCCCCTCTTCACCTTCTTCTCCTCCGGACGCTGATCATTTATTTCCCCATCCTGCCGGCAAAGCAGGTCTGGAAATGGGCTTAAGTGACTTTATTGTAATTCCTCTGCAGAGATGATTTCGTGTCTCCCTCCGGCTCCCTCTCTCCCTTTGCCCCTCTCTGCCTTTCATTTCTAGCCAGTTAACCCCTCAGGGGGACTGCAATGCTTTGGCCATTACTCGTTTGTCTGCAGACTCTAATCTGACATTTGGCTAAATTACTATCTCTAGAGCTAGAGGGCCAGTTTATTTATTCCTTAGGGGAATTTGTCCTTGGAGCACGTGTGAGATTCAAATAACTGGGCCAAAGGCTTCTTGAACAAGTTCTTTTAAGCTTTTAGACAGTGCGATTGTGATATAACTTTTATTCAGAAATGAAACAAAAGAATTTTTAAAAGTCTGAAAGACAATGACACTACATAATTTTCATTTTAAGACAACAAAATTCAAATATAACAAATTGCACAAATTTACCAAATAACACTGATCATACAATACTCTTTAAAGAAACAAGTGTGTACTAAAGTAACCATACAGATCCTAAAAATATTTCTATTATGCCTATTTTACAAGCTCCTGTACAAAAGCAATTATAAATAGTTCACGTCTAGAAAAAATACACATAACCTTTAAAATAGAATTTATCCTTACATATAAACAGACTTTGTAGAAAAAAAGGATATTAAAAAGAATTTTTTGTAGCACCAACCACTTTAATTTTTTTTAAAAAAGTGAACATTTCAAATAGAAATTTGCTTTCATTCTAGATTTCCCAGATTTTAATATACAGCAGAAGGGTAAAAATCAACAATGTTGAGAATCATAGTGAAGCATTAAGTAGAAGACAATGTACGGAAATGCTTGGAGGGAAAACCTGCTTTTGAAAATAGAATTAGGTCACTTCTGATACACATCCGTTCTGATCAGTGTCACACTCAGTACCCTTTACCTTTTTCAGTAGAAGTAGAATTACACTTATTACTAGATTCTGAATATCTCCGGCAACAATATTGAAATTGCACTAGAATTAAAGTTCATATCAAATCGAGATTGTGAGATTACAATGAGCCCTCTGTTTGTTTGTTTGTTTGTTTTGGCAGGCCCTTTTTAAGGTTGGCAGAGTGTACCCACAAACAATTTGAGGACTAGGACAATGAATTGAACAAAAACTTTAGTTGGAATTTTTAAAAAATATATTATCAACTTCTAAAAGACTTAGTACATCATTTCAAGAGCATGGCACTGCTTCAATTTATTGCTTTTTGTCGTTGTTGCTACAAATATAATTTCTTTTCCAAAAAATTTACAACTTCTGTACAAGTATTCAAAAAAAAAGTGCAAAATTAAGACTTTTGTATCGTGGGTGTGTTTACTTTTAATCCTCATAAAACACGACAAATAGAGTCCATGTTTATTGCCCTGTCAGAGAAGAAAGCTCCAGTGGGTTGTTTGCTGGGAATCTGACAACATAGACTCTGTTGAAATAGTTTATTGTTGTCATCTCTACCTGCCCCTTCCTCACCCCTGTTTCTTAAGTGCTCCATTTCTGGCTCACTAAGGGAAAAAAAAAAAAAGTTCTTTATGCATCATTTGAACCCTGACTTGCACAGGAAGAGAAGCTATCGTATAAAGAATCACTCAAAGATTCCAAATTGTCTACCCCGGGCCTGTCTGAATTACTCAAAGATGCCTCTTCATTTTTTTCTTTTTCTTCCTTCCGTCCTTCAGCCTTGTTCAGAGAGTTCTTCTCTTTTTCTAATAAAATCATAGTATTGCTGTTGTATTTATGGAATGACTCCAGGGAAATTTTAGATAATCTATTCTCAGGGTCTTCTTTTGTTTCTTCAACTTGTTTCAATTTCTGCAATAAAAAGAGGAAAATATTAGAAACATATTTCTTTGGAAATCAAGTTATTCGGTCCAATATTCAATTATTGTCTGTATAAAGTACAGTTTAAAGGGATAGAGAGAACCTACAAGTCTTTAACAAGCTTCTAGTATAATTAAATGTAATAATAAAGCCAATTTTAGGGATAAATTAAGACTTTAATCATTTTGCTGAGATAAATAGGTCCCAATTTGCAAACCAGTTAAGTGCCCCTTAATTTCACTTTAAATGGATCCATTTGAAAATTTTCAGGTAAAGTGCCTTATTTTTCTTAATCAAAGTTTCTAACTACTCACTTTCCTTACAAAGTATTATTAGTTATCCTATTGCTAACTATGGATGGGGATTGAACTTCAGCCAGGAGTTGTGGTTATATGTAAAAACCAAACCAAACCAAACCAAAACAAAACAAAAAACATACACAAACCCATAAATTGCCAGGAAATTTAAGTACATGTTAAACTTATCAAAAGCATTGTCATATTCATATGCTGTCCCTCTACAAGTCTTAAGATATTTGAAAGAGATCTCCAGGTCAGTGGGTGTAGATTCTGGAAGGCCCAAGGTTTAAAAATCATAGTGACAGATCTGTACCTTAGTAACCACACCCCTATAGAAGGTTCTAGTAACACCAATTTAAACAGGGATATTTTAGGATGTTGCTGGTAGTCTCCAGGACTTTATAAAACACTGCAGTCACATTTAATATTTATTGTAGATAAATCCTATAAACATGAATATATTCTATTTGCTCAAGTTGCTCCTAAGGTCTGAGGTGGGAGAAGAGAGGAATTAAAGCCACTAACACATTTCTCTTCTTCTTTTCCTCTTTCATGCAAAAATTCCATTCAAACACAAGGAAAAAGGAGGGACAGGGGCTTAGAGATGATAACAGCATCTACCATGTGAAAGACACCAAACATATGTTATCTACAAGCCTTTCAGAAACCTGCAAGTTACATGTCTCCATTTTAAAGAGGAAAACAAGGCTCAGAGTGACAGCGTTATTTGCCCAAGGTCCCTCAGCAAGTGAGAGAGAACAGGATTCGAATTCCTGTCTGGCCGTCTTTCAGGCTGTTTCTACTAAACAACGCTCTTATGTAATAAAGGACAAGATGTCCTGTCTCTTCTGGTTTCATTTTGCCACCCGAAAATTCTACTTATATAGCTTACCAAACCATCTCTATCATTACTCTCCAAGGCTCTAGCGTATGTAGTTTCTTTCCCCAACCCAAGCCCCACATCATTGTTAAAGGTACAATGAGAAAATGGTGTTTTGATTTTCACATGCTAAATATTTAATAGAAAGAGAAAAAGATACAGAAGTAGGTGGCTTCAGTGTTCTAAGAGCAGGCTCAGACAGAGTTTCTCTCTCTGCTATAGGAAATGGCATAATTCTATGGGAATACTTGAAAAGCATCCTTGAAGTTGTGCTTACTTCATTATACCATTAACGTGCAGGAGTACTACTCATAGAACTAATTTTCCATCTCAGGTGGCTACCTTGAAACCAGAGGTGGGCTGAGGAACAGATTCCTAGCCAACCACAGAAAAGTGGCTCCATAATTAGGAATAACTCCAGGCAAGAGTCCCTATCCATGTCACACCAATTTTTAGGCATTTTAAACAATTATATAATGCTAAAAATACATGGAGAGAGTAGGAAATACTTTGATTATACTAATGTACATAAATAAAAGTCATTCAATATGATTTCCTCCTCACTTCAGTATCTTCTCCCTTTTTCTTCATTCAAGAACCACAAGCATTTTCCTTGCCAATTTCTAGTCCATGAGGACCATTCAATAAACACTTATTAGAGACACTATCGTGATGTAGGTGGAAAGTTTTGGTGTGAGGATATACAGATGAATAAAATTGTGTTTTGCATGTGTGTGTGTGTGCGTGCGTGTGCGCATGTGCATGTTTGCATGGTGGGGGGGAGTTGGGGCCCTGGAGGCAGACAGACCTGAGCCTGAATCCTAGCTTTGCCCTTTCACCGGCTGTGTCAGTGCCCAGAAGCATCCTTCCTCGTGGGTGTAAATGATGATGAGACATACCTTTTCAGGACTGATGTATTAGAAATACAACACCTTAAGACCACAGCACATAGTAATAGGGGCTCAATAAATAAATAATAGTAAGACAGGATTCTTATTCTAGAACAGTGGTTCTCAAACTGTGTTTTCTAGGCCAGCAGCAATAGCATCCTGTAGGAGCTTATTAGAAATGCAAATTCTTGAGCCCCACCCAGACTTATCTACATCAGAAATGGCGAGGCCCAGCAAATTTTAACAAGCGCTCAGGTGATTCTGATATCTGCTAAAATTTAAGAATCAGTAGTCTAAAATAACTTGTGGTCTTGGAAGAAAGATGGACAGGTATAATTCAGTGTATTAAGGTAGAGATGAGAAAATAGATGTATTTACCATTAAAATGCCCATTGCCTATTAGACACAAATAGTGCATGTTTTTTAAATGTTTCATTCTTGTAGGTTTGTTTCTTTAGTTAATTAAACAACATTACTCAATTAAATACAACAACACCTACACTGGCCAGGGAAGTGATGGAAATAAAAAAAATGGCCTTTTAAGAAAAACCACATGGCCTTCCCAGTCTTCCTTTTATTTTTACAGTTTTGCTGAGAGGTCGGTACAGGAATATTTTTGACTGTAAGAACGTCAGTGCTACAGTGACAAAGAGCGCCATTTGGCATTCAGCCTCAGTGTTAGGGAGTGATAGGCGGTATTGAGGGCTGTGGTCAGCTTAAGAGTGTGCACCTAGTTCAAAGGCAGGAGCAGCTACAGGCATACCACAGAGATATTGCAGAGATATTGCAGGCTCAGTTCCAGACCACCACAATAAAGCGATTTGTAATCTTTTCCCTGGTGGAGGGTCTTGCCTCTAATTTATAAAAAATGCAACATCTGTGAAGTGCAATAAAGTGAAGCACAATAAAATGAGATATGTCTGTACTTAAATCTAGCTTATTGCTGCTGTGCAGAAACATAGGTCCAGATCTCTTGATTTTAAACATGAATCATAAATCTAGAACAATATTTCTTATATTTAAAATCCTTTGATTTTTAATTATTTGTTATTATTAGAAAAGACAATAAAAAATAACAAAAACCCCACTATGTATGTCAAGTCACAATCTTTGCATCATTCAGATTTGAGCTAGAGATCATATTTTATACTTCTTTTTTATGTCCTGCCTAACCCCCTCATCCGCCTTCCCCCACTATTTTCTCCCTAAAGGCCTAGACCAATGCTAAATTGTCAGTGGATTCTTAATGGAGACTTGATGATGGATCCAACTTGCTCTAGCATCGGCAGAGTCTCAGCTGTTGGCTTCAGTTTCTCCAGTGGTCCTGCCGGCTAAGAATAAGAGCAACTAAAGTAGTTTACTTTCCTGTCTGCAATTATAAACATACCGAACTAGTCTCAACATTGTCTTGTCAGATCTCAGGTATTTTTTAAGTTTTGAATGCACATAATATTTAAATATAAAATGCAAGAAGGGATTGAGGTCCAATGGTAATGTGTCAATGATGTAATCTGTTGAATGGTAACAAAATCGTACATATTAAATTGCAGCAACTATATGTGAAGGTGCTTTGAAAACTAATCATGGGATTAACAGCATTTGAGTGCCTGTTCTGTGTAGACACTGTGCTATGCACATTGCACAGATTATCCATTTTCATTCTCACATCAATTGTATGGTAGGTGTTGTTAATATCTCCATTTATAGGCAATCAAGGCTTGAGGAAGTTAAGTAACTTGTTTAAGGTCATGTACCACTATGCAGTAGAGTCTGGATTTGGACCGAGGCCTACAGAGCCTAAGTTTTCAACCTCTATCTTGGAAAAGAACTTTATAAATAACAATCAAAATTATCTTTAAGGGGATAAACTAAAATAAGAATTGCAGAATAACAATATTAATAACGAACCCAATAAAGATTAGTGTTTGATGAGGATTGTGTAGTTTCCATAAAGCTTCTTCATTTCGTTAGTATATTATGCTTCATCAGAGTTATGATAAAATTAATAAACCAGAGTTGTCTCCTATAGGTGGCAACAGTTGTACAGTTCACTTTTTTTTCACTTTTATTGCACTTGGGAACAAAACTAGGGCAAAACAGGGCATAGTCTTAAAATATTTTCCTGTCTTTAGTGTAACCATGGCATTATTAGTGATAATTCAAGCAAGAATAGCTAGTGACACATTCTCCAGAAATCCCTCGACTATATACCATTACTTAATTCCTTGTAGTCAAATAGTCAATCGAACCAATCTATTATGTGACTGGCTTTGTGTGAATAATCATGTGCTTCTGATTCTCAGGAGAAGTTTCACAGAAGAGGGGGCTTTTGGAAGGTTTTGAAGGGTAATAGGATTAAGAGATTCAGTAAGTAAGAGGGAAGGCATTCCAAGAAATTTCCTGTTGCTTCTGTAAGACAATTCTGTGGTCTACTCTGGGTCCAGTAGTTGCCCAGATAGTCTCTTCCTTGCCCTTTTAGATTCTGTAAAGTCAGATATACAGATTCAGATATACCTATCCCACGGGGGTCTAAGAACCTCAACCAGACTCAGGAAAGTATCAATCCAGCTTATAACCTGGGGTTATGAATAATTTGTAATCTAGGTTATAAATAATAAATAGTTTTTATTTCCAAAGAGCTTTTCCATCATGATCTCACTGCTCTTACGTCAGCCTGGAAGGTAGGGAGCCTGGTGTTAGGTGTACTTTACATGGAGTATTTATGGAATTCGAGGTTCACACAAATTCAAATTCAGGTGAAATTAGAAATTTGGTTTCTTAATTTTCAACACCAAAATGCATACCATTTTCTCCCCCACAGACAACAATAATCATGGAGAAGAGATTCTGCCTAGACCAATATCCTGAACGC
Source organism: Pteropus medius (assembly GCF_902729225.1). Classification (NCBI taxonomy): domain Eukaryota; kingdom Metazoa; phylum Chordata; class Mammalia; order Chiroptera; family Pteropodidae; genus Pteropus; species Pteropus medius. The sequence goes on from NW_024345601.1 coordinate 14,204,411, forward strand.
CAGTGAGGATAAAATAGAAAGTGATAGGGGCCCTTGCTGAAAGGAAAAGATAGGGAGACTATATAAGGTGATACAGAAAAATTCAAGTGATAAACTAGAAAAAAATATATGTATGATGATATTAGCTTCAAAGAGATACATTTTATATATGTACATCCAGAAACTCCTGCTCATACAGTAGGGGAAAAATAAGTAGGAGATTCATGACATAGTACAATGAATTTTTGTTCTACAATGAAGGCTATTCTTTCATTATTTCAAAGAAGTTTCTATCCCCTGATTATATCTTGAAAATATTGGTTAGTATGTCTACTGTAAATGTCAGGAGGAGATTCAAATCTACTTGTGAAATTCAAACACAGCATCGTTCCTCAGCTGAGCACTCATACTTAAAAAGAGAACTAGAACTCAGCACAAATTAATGTAAACAGGATCTTCATCAATATAATTTCTTATTTCTCTGTTGATGCAGAGAGTCACTGCCAATCAGTTCAAGAATACATGTGGTAAGAATTAATAGCTACATTTGTAAAGTGTTTTCACTACATGCCAGGTACTGGGTTGAATGCATTGCATGAATTATCTCATTTAACCATTACAGTAACCCTATGAGATAGCACTATTATCATCTCAATGGGAAAATACAGGGTAGAGAGGTTTCAATAGTAGGCCACATAAACATGGTTAATACATTAGGGAATCAGGATTTAAGTAGAAGCAACCTGATTCTAGTTACTTGGGATCTTAATCACTTCACACTAGATCACTTCACAAGTATTTGGAAACCAGTGTTCAGTTCCTACCATTGTGCTAATTGGCTATGTAACCCCTCTGAACCTGAGTTTCTTTACATTACAGTTTTTTTTTTAGAAACTTCCTGCTCCATAAAGCTCTATGACTGTAAAATAGTCTTAATTGGATGTCTTTTGTGCATCTATTATTGGAATTTGAGATGGCACAATAAATAACTCTCCTCTCCACCTTAGTTGTAAACAAACTGAAGGATAAGACAAAGAAAAAAGCTGATAGGAGGCTAAAATATCAGATTTATTATTGAAAAAGCTTATGTTGGAGAATGAAGTTTCCATCTGCAAAGAAGTGGGTTTCCTAACACTGGTCCCTAGAAATAGGCAGACTTATTAACTGGCAGCTCTGGGCTGCGGTCCCCCCAAAGTATCTTCCCGTAAAACCTACAGTGTGAAGGAACAAAATGTGTGCTTCTTACAGCCAGCTTGACCCCAGCGAAAGGGTGGGAAGAACAGGAGGTGGACCTGAGTATTTCATACTCCCTTCCTATACTTGTTGATTAAACTAACTACCCCTCTTTCTCCTGAGGAGAAATGAATGATGGGAGCTCAGAGATGCCGTGAGTATTATCCTAGGGAGTTCCTTCCATGTGGTGAGAAACACTCCAAATTTGGAAGAAGTGTCATCATCACTCAATATTTCTCATTAGGTACACTGATACAGATTTTAACTGAACAGTCATATATGCATTCAGACCAAGAAGGTGCAGGAAGCAATAATGAAAAAAAATCAAATTTATAAATATTTTGCCACTTAATTGTAATTAAAATTTTTTTTAATTACATAAAAAGAGAAGATGAAGGAAAATTCAGAAATAGCAATGAGTTGAGTTGAGCCAAGAAACTTCTTCTTGGGCAAAGAAATAGTAGAAAAGTGATTTAGCAGATATGAAAGATGGAAGAGTGTCCAGGTGGAAGCAGAACATCAAATACAGGAGACAGTATGGTTAATTCTGGGCTTCTGGTTAAAGCTGAAGGTGTGATTCCCCTCCCCCGCTCCCCCATCCCTTTTTTGGTGAGTAAATCTTGGGCACTGGGACGATGGAGTCAGGGTAGAGTTATGTGTTAAGCTCTTGTTGTGGGAATGGGGAGGAGGCACTTTAATCCAGAGTCTCTTAGTTGAAGATTGGTACACATGGCAAAGTCTGTGTTAAGTGAAATTTGCTGGGGGCAAGCCAACCTCAAGGGGAAAGAAGCAGCTAAAGCCATTTCTCTTTTCTCGGAGGCACTAGTTAATCTCTTCTTTAATGCCATCTCTTACTGTATTCCTGGAGGAGCTACTTTCTGGATGAGACATAAAAATAGAGAGAATGACCTTTGGTGAACACTAGAGACACCCTAGCCTTTTCTCAAGAATTGTGGTGTTAACCCCATTAACCTGGTCAAATTCCAACCTGGATAATTACTTTCTCCCAGTGCTCGGTTCCTGCTATTACCTCAACTGGACACATTACTCTTCACTTGCCCTTCTGAAAAATTAATGTGACGTATCGGTAATAGAGAGCCACTCTCTCCATCCAAACGCGCTGGGAGATGCAATTTGGCACTTGGGGGCACTCTCTGTTTCTTTACTGGGGTACTGAAGATTTTTCAGTATCTCTAGGGCAAACTGATTTTATTAGGTGAAAGAGTAATTTTCAGTTGAGATGTGCTTTTATGACTGTATTATTAACTATATTGCTGTCCTTTACCACGATCAATGACTTCTGATGACCTCTGCTGGAACCCCTGAACCCAGAAGGGAGAAAAATGAGCTTACTTTTTTGGGGAAAAAAAAAGCAAGCAGAGAGAATGTCAGCAGGAAGCTTAGGGTGGCTAGAAAATAATATATCTTGTGGAAAAGGAAAGAATTCAACTCAGAGATAAACAATGGCAGCAAAGGACACTTAAAGACTAGATTAAAATGACAGCAGGAAAGAGAAGCCATTTTATCAAAGAGATGGGAAATGTTCCCATATATGGAAAATGGGGAATATGAGGTCAGGCCCTTCTATGGGAAGAGAATCATCAACTTTGCTTATGGCAGAGAAAGGCATTTGGGAAGAGAAAAGGCATGTAATTATAAGTTTTGGTAAATTATTTTTTGCATTTTATTTTATTATTAGTTTCAAGCTCACAGTACATTGGTTAGACATTTCTATAGTTTATGAAAGAGCCTCCCAATTACTGTCTTCCCTCTGGCTCTACACCTAGCCATTACATTACCGCTGACTGCATTCCCTAAGCCATGCTCCCCATGCCGTGACCATCTGTCAACTAATTTGTACTTTTTTAACCCTTCATCCCTTTCTCTCAGCCCTCCACTCCCCTCCCCTCTAGCCATCATGAGATTATCTTCTATATTTGTGGGTCTTTGATTAGTTAGTTCTTTTTTGTTTCTTAGATTCCGTATATAAGTGAAATCATATGGTATTTAGCTTTCTCTGTCTGACTTATTTCACTCAGCATAATAATCTCTATAGATCGATCCATGTGTTAGGTTCTTTCTTTCTTTCTTTCTTTCTTTTTCTTTCTTTCTTTTCTTTCTTTCTTTCTTTCTTTCTTTCTTTCTTTTCTTTCTTTCTTTCTTTTCTTTCTTTCTTTCTTTCTTTCTTTCTTTTCTTTCTTTCTTTAACAACAACAACTTTCTCAACAACTTTCTTTCTTTCTTTCTTTCTTTTCTTTCTTTCTTTCTTTCTTTCTTTCTCTTTCTTTCTTTCTTTCTTAACAACTCACTTTCTTTCTTTCTTTCTTTCTTTCTTAACAACTTCTTTCTTCTTTTTCTTAACAACAACAACTCTTTCTTCTCTTTTCTTTCTTTCTTTCTTTCTTTCTTTCTTTCTTTCTTTCTTTCTTTCTTTCCTTTCTTTCTTTCTTTTTATGACTGAGTGATATTCCATTGTATATATGAACCATAACTTCTTTATCCAGTCATCTGTTGGTGGGCATTTAGGTTGCTTCCATATCTTGGCTATTGTGAATAGTGCTGCCATGAACATAGGGGTGCATAGATCTTTATAAATTATTGCTTTGGTTTTCTTTGGATAAATATACGGAAGCACAATTGCTGGATAAAAAGGTAGATCCATTTTTAATTTTTTGAGGAACCTCTAGACTGTTTTCCAATTTGCAATTCCACCAACAGTGTATGAGGGTTCCCTTTATTCCACATCCTTGCTAACACTTGCTGTTTGGTGAAATTTTTTATATGAAGATGCAAGGTATATGTTTTTGATTTCTGTAAACTCTGATGTTAGTGCCATAACTTGAAATGTCTTTTGAAAACTTGTATTTTTTGACTGTTGTTTTCCAGGGTAGTGGATGGATCCACAAATCTAATTTAAAATGTAGGTTGATCACCTTAAGTAATGCATCAAATGTGGTCAATATTGGTCAATTTCTCCAGAAGTAAAATATGCATTGTTTTATAGTGACCTAGAATTGGGAAAACAAGCCAGCTCATTGACATTGGCTTGTATAAGTAGCTTAATTAAATTGAATATACATATTTGTGTTGTTAGATTTCTTTTCTTCTTCCAGCATGATAATATAACTAAAATTTTATCCAGGAATGAGATTTGAACAGGTTCTGGGCCGGGAATTTCTAAATCTGTGCAATTTAATGTCAAGTTAATGGCTGTGTCTGATGAGAGCAAAAACATCAAGGTTTTCTGCCTTTAATTTATAGGCAGTAGTATATACAAAAACTATATACACTACTCATTTAACTTAAAATATTATTAGCCAGTTTTCTTTGATTAACCTTTCCATCATTTCATGTCTTAAATATGATGCCTACCTGGCCAGTAAGCTGGGCCATGTCTGGTCAGTGTATTTGTAGCTTACAAAGCCTGTGAACTTGGCCAGAGGAAAATACAACAGGAAGGGACCATCTGTGTATTTTAGCGTCATATAGCTACATTTTGAAGTAATAGGTTTTTGTTCACTCCTACAAGAAAAAATAAAATTAACTTTCTGGGGCATCAGATGAGTGTAAAAAACGTTATGCTATTTTTTTTTCTTTTCATGGAAGTTCTCCTTCCAAAGGAACATCTCCAATACCATCATGATGGTAAACATCATAAAAGTGTAACTGAAAGTGAAAAGTTTTATTATAAAGTATACTGTGAGTGCCTAAGCCAGGGAGAAACATCTTATGTTACTTATTAACTTATAAATAATGAGGAAGCCTGGAATTCTAACGGAATTTGGTAGACTATTTGGGAACCACAGTGCCTTATGACACCCACTGTTAGGCACTTTACAACAGAGATAGAATCAAATGGAACTGCAAGCTAAGGTTCATCTGGAAACACATTGGTATTTGTGGATGTAAGAATTCTCACCCATGTTTAAGCTATTCATCTCCTTATGCAACTCCTACTTCAGTTGTCAGGCTCGTCAGCCTTTGCTTTGGATTAAGTTATGTCCCAAGGATATTTGACATACTGAATCCCAAGATCCAGGGTGACTCAGAAGTGGCACCAATTTATTGATCTTTGTGCTGAAGAGAACATTCCTTGGTGGGAATTGTTCTAAAGCTTTAGAAATATCAAGCTTTATATTCTGTGTTGCATTTTAGTTCACAGTGGCAATGTAAGATCCTCTTATTCCTTGTTACCCAGTAAGCACCAGGAGTATCCTAGAATGGAAAGATGTGCTAGGTGGGAACATTCCAATGGGAGTCTGCTTTCATTCTGGATTCCAGCCCTTGCTCAGCCACAACATGACAGTGACAATCATTATTTCAACTCTGTACCCAGATTTTAATGAATATGTAAAGATTGATTATGCTGCTCCTGCCACATTATTTATTCATTCAACAGAAATTTATTGAGTATCTACTATGTATTAAATAGTATTCTGGACACTGGAATACAGTGGTATAGGAGAAAAAGCTACTACTCACATAGAATTACACGTTTAGGATTCTTTAATATGATGCCAGTATAGAACAAAGTTTTAGATCTATTAGAAGATGAATTACTGAGAACTGAATTAGAATAGCCTATCTAGCCCACTGTTTTGTCTGATAAAGGCATCCAGAACATAAATATGTTAAACTCAAAGTTGTGGATGTGCCCCTTTATCCAAATCCTATTTTTAAAATAACCCCATAAACTTGCTTAGCTTCTTTTTTGGTCGATAATATCATTCAGGAGAATGTTTTTTATAGGTTAACTAATTACTATTTACAGTCACCTTTCTTAACCTTTGTGGGCCTAGTTATCTCCCTAAATTCAACATGCTTACATTGGGATTCTTTCTCTTTTCTCTAATACGTATTGCTGTCAGTGGTAACCAAGTTTTAGAACATGATCCTTTTCTAAGTTATTCAGAGTTGCTGCTTCTGTTTCTATAATAGCATATCCACTGGGATCTTTCTCTCTATGAATTCCTAGCCTAATTGGCCAAATTATCCACTTGACTCTGAACTTATATCCATTCTATTACATAAGCTCTTTTTGTTTTTATGTCTCACTTCTCGATTAGATTACATATTTCTTGAGGCCATGGACTAGATGTTATTCTGCTTTCTCAGATTCTGAAACTATGTCTTGTAGCTCTTAGAGTTGATATCCATTGCACATCAATAAATATAGTCACTATTAGATCTATTTTCACTACATCATCTCCTTTAGAGCTCATAGACTTGACTGTTTTCTATGTCTGCTTTTCCATCATAAAGAGATGTATAAAATAAGATCATTTTAGACTTTCACCCAACCTGTGATGACATAGCTGCTTTCCAGCCCCTAGACATACTAACAGTGGTATAGTGTCTGGGATTCCAGGTTAGCGCCAAGAACCAGGGCGACCTTTGGATTAAGGGATGTCTAACTATTATTTACTTTGGCAGAAGCAATTTTCTCTCTAAGCAGAGATATGTGGACTCACAGACCATGTCTATCCTGGTCAGGCAGCTCTGCTCTGAATCATCCAGAGCTTTCTGTGGCACCTCCAGGTGGGCTTGGCCAGCAATTGGGTGAGGCAGCAGCTGCCATTGCTTCCTGCAAATCCAAGAGCAAGAGCCCAAACAGTAAGCTTCTCATGGGCGCAATGTTATTGAAAAGAGCAGGCCCATACCAGATGGTACAAACATAGGCTCTACCATTTTCTTAAATGCTTCCTGCAGCAGCAAGTGTTGTCTCATCTGGTCTGAACCAGTCCCAGGCAATTTGTTCAAATTCAGGTTCCTATCTCCTTAAAACAGGGGGAACTTGATGATATGAGTGAGACTGTGAATATGACAATTATTGACATGATTAGGGCCAGCAACAAGATTGACTATTCAGGTGATAAACCCCCAAATGGTACTAGATGGATCAAATCAAGAAATTCAACTATAGGGTGATTAAATGATAGTTGCCTTAGTACAAAATTCTAGGCAGCATGAAGATGATGCTTATTCTCTCTCCTTTGCCTGTAATATATTCAGTTGGCAAACCGACTCTTGCATCGTAAAAGGTATTCTCTTTGTGAACCACCAAGGCTGGCTTAACACTGCTTTATGAGGTTTAAGTCAGCCATCCGCTACAATTAAAATAAACTTTATTTTTGTCTCACATGCACAGAACAATTTAATTTTTAAATTAATGTAAGAGTGAAAGGCGCGTTGCTCCAAGTGAAATATGTCTGCCCCACACTACTGTGTAAACACAATTCGATTGCTATATGAAGTAAAATGGATCAAAAAAATCAATAGTTAATTGTGTAACCCAGAGTCTTTCATTTCAGATATAATCTGCAGAGAAGGTCCAGGGGATGTTTGCTTTTGATTTTCTTAAAATATTATTTAAAACCTTTCTGTTAGGCAGAACAGTTCACAAGGTCTTTATATTATTTCCATTAGTTATTTGGCTTGTGATTAGTCAAAGTCATACTGATCACTCAGCCTCTCCAGTTTTCATTTTAAAATTCAGTATCTTTATCAGTCAAGCTGCCCCATTCTGGGTATCTGGCTTGCTCTAATGCCAAACAAACTTAATTGCAAAAGTAACCCAACATAATTAATAGGTGTCTCAGTACCAGACATGGATACATGAGTTGTATTATAAACTATCTTTTGGTCTAGTTCATGATAATATCCATAGTAGTTAAGCAGTCACCTCCCGCCGTCGGTAAAATATATCATGCTGTGAAGATGCGTGATTTTGTGTGACATGACAAGAACATGTGGAGTCGGGTCGAGTCTGTATGAATGAATATACTATCTGTTTCAACATTCCAAAAAGGAACAGAGAGAGCGGGTACTGCTTGAATAGAACTTCCCCCCTCAAAAAAAAAAAAAATCTTCCTATCTCATTAGCTCAGATAGATGAGAAGGGAAGGAGGGCAGGCGGGCATCTTTTGCAAAGGGACTAATACAATAACACCCAAAAGACCATGGGGTAACAGATGGTCCACCTTGACCCTTGTTATATTATAGCAGAGCTAAAAATGTAATGCTTGAACTTCTTTTCCCTTTAAAGTTAATCCTTGCTCTCTCTTACATATTGTTAGAAGCCTTCATCCATTTTGAGGATTGAAGGCAAAATAATTCTTGAAATAATGAATCATTTTTCTTCTACCAGCTTGTCCAAAAATCCTATGATTATTTTGCCATTGCAGACAATGACCTTCTCAAAGGAGGCCTATCAAATGCTCAAGATAAATAATGAGAGAGTCTCTTTCTCCTGCCTCAAGGAAAATATTGCGCAAAGAAAAAATGTTTGTGAAAGCGTCAATATGTTCATCCAGGAAGGACACTAGCATGCTCCAAGTGAAATGGAGCAGCTCGTGTTTATGTGTGGATAGCCACCCCATTCAACAGGACTCCAGGCAGTGTGTCCTTGGAGGGACCTTGGGGGTGGCACCTAAGCCCTTCATGCAATAACATTGAAAACAAATGTTTTGCTGGTGACAGGCAGAGCACATTTTAAACCTCTTATCTTGTGAGCAACTAAAGAAAAGGAAGCTCTGGTTAAATACCAGTTTCCAACAATCTAGAAAAACATGGTTCTGATTTACTATAACCAGGAGCTAAGATTAATCATAATGAATTTCCTCCTTCCTCCCGCATCCCCACTTTCCCACCAAGCAGCAAATATTCAGAAGGTAAAAAGAGCCTGTCTCGTACTCCCCGTGGAAGCAAGGTCTTACAAACTAGGTAGAGAGCTGCAGTTGAAATATCACCTTTCCCATGAATAAAGTACGTTGGGAGTACGGGGGGTGTAAGACCATCTTTTCAAGGCAAAGTTCATCTGTCCGTCCATCTTTTTATGGCTCTTGTACTTAAGTCTCTGCGGATAGCTGAAGACACAGACTTTAACTTCAAGAATATGTACAAGATCCTTCCCATGCACTCCCCTCCCTTTCAGTCTCCTTCTCATCTTTGTTGAAACTCTTCCCTTTCCCCACAGATGGTTAGTAGATGGCCTGGTTAGAACCAAAAGAAGAAAACTCATGGCCTTGGGGCACTGGGATGGTTCTGACATAAGCACAAATGCATGGATGGCATGAGTGGATAGTGGAGGTGGTGGTGAAATCAAGGGCACATGTCCAGTTGAGAGGGGCAGCTACTGCTTATGAAGCAAACATCTATGTAGCACTTGTTATTGCCCTAAGTACTGGACAGAACTCTATAAGGCAGGTGCTATTATTCACACATGAGGAGAAAAAGGAGAAGCTAAGTACCCTACGCAAGGCCCCACAGCTGGGAGGAGCCAGGCAGAGCCAGGATTCAAATCTAGGAGTCCAGCTACAGAGCTTCCCCCTCTCATTCACTACTTCTTCTGCCTGAGTGCCAGCTGAGTTTTATCCTGTGCGGATGTGGGCTCGGTGTTGCCAGACCTCTGATTTTTTTAAGAGAAATTGAATCTGGAAATCGTAAATGAAATCTCCCAATGTTTATTTTACAGGAAACGTGTGGGTCACACAAAACCCATCTGCAATTAATTTGTGACTCTTTCATAGTACGGCCTATCAAAACGTAGTAGTGGGCTGCCTGAAGTACTGGCAACATGGGAATGATCTCACACCTACCCACTCTGGGGCAAGTGCCTTTTAGATAGACAGTAAATACCTCACAATGCTTCTACATTCCCTGCCTCTCCTCTCAAAACAAAAGCAAACAAACAAACAAAAAACAACCTCAAACAAACAAAACTTCAAAAGCCATTCTTTAAGGATTAGGAAGAGCAGGTGACAGAACTTTCTGATGTTTGTAAACTCACAGGCAACACTTGGGTCACTGCCTGGTCTGCCACCACCTAAACAAAGTAGGTAAATGAAAAATGCTTTTGTTTTTAATCATAGATGAATTTTCTACTCTTTCTTTGTCTAGAATGGGTGGGGAAGGCCATGTCTACTTCCTTTTGATCATCATCAGCAGACCACAAACTTTAGGATATTTTTCTGGAAGCGGGTGTTAAGTTACCAACATTGGTTTTAAATGGGTCTTTCTTCCCTGAGAGCTTTTCAATATATTCACATGTAGATAAGAAGTAATCAAATCAACACAAAACAAAAATAACCAAAACATAGTTTCACAATGAAGACACTGTGAATTTCCACAGGCTTGCAGTGTTCTTGTCCCTGCCTAGCATACCATTTCCTTCTATAGTTTTTTAATGCGACGGATTTAGGTTGATATCTAGGAATATGGCGGATCCAGTAGTTAGCATTTTTTTAGTGTCAAAACGAAAACCAGTCATAAAATGGAAAGATGTTCAAATATATAAGGTCCTCTGTGGAAAGGGGAAGGAGAATGGGATGCAGAGAAAGAAAGTTCTTTTTTTGCCAGGAAGGCTCCAGAAATCAATGGGCTCAACTAAGCAGCATCTGACAGCAATTTGGGGCAAGGGTAACAAAGCAATCAAAAAAAGCCACCAGGATACAAATGACCTAGGGCCTTAAAGATAAAATTGAAACTGCTCAGCAAAACCTTGAAAACAAGTCAGTAAGCAAGCAGAGAGTGCATTAGTTAGCCAGCCTGCTAAACATAGCAACAGGCTGAATTTTGAGCCCAGACAGGCAGTTAGTGTCTCCAAGTTCTGGCTCGCATATCTTCCTCTCTCTAGAATGTCCTCCCCGTCTTTCAGGCTGGCCAATACTCATTCATCTCTGCAAACTCGGGTGGACAAAAATCTCTTACGAGTCTTTTTTTGACCAGGAAACTTGACCATGGCCCCTTCAGTTCTCCCTTCTTCCCCATGCAGACTGCTGTCACGGCACCAGTGAGCTTTTGCTCTGTCTATTGGTGGCCATGGCTCAGTCCCCCACATGAATACTATGTATCTTTGCAGCCCTAGTGCCCAGAACATGCCTAACACATAGAAGGTCCATAAAGGTTAGTGAAATAAAGGGAAGATGCTAATTATACTTCTTATTTACTGTCCATCTTTTCCTTCTTCTGTAACTTTTCTTTATCTTTAACCTTTTTAACATCCTTTACTGTCATTGAAAGTAATTGAGTTCCAAGGACAGGATGCTGTACTGTCTGGTAGGGACTATTCATTTATTTCCTGAGGGGTGGTTGATGATCTAATCACCCAGAAGACATTTAAGTTTCCTTTATTTAGAAAGTGAAGATAATAACTTCCCAAGTAAACAGAAAAATAGATTTAGATTTTCAAAAAAAAATTTGACCAACGTACGACTTTCAAGGAGCATTTCCAGTGCCAGAAACCAAGCTCCTTGCTACAATCAGCAGCACCACAGATTACAAGGATAGAGATTCAAACACATGCAATAAGTGAGAATTGTATCATCTAGCAATGGAAAGACCGAATATGTCATTGAGGCTTTTTAAACATCTAAGTAGTTTTATGTGAAGGAAAAAAAAAAAACTTCATTGTGCACAAAGTAAAATGGAGAATTGCCTTAGAATGAAGGTTTGAGACTATTAGGATAAATTTAAAGGATATTGGACGTCCTTAAAAAATACAAGAAATTTTTGAGATGTCCCCAGATACAGGACAAGCAAAGCTTTAGGGTCACCTCAGGAGATGTTTGGCCAGGGCTGCGTCCTTAGGTACACAGAGGAGATATGCAATGTAGCAGAAACAGACCAATGTAACAGGTAGCGATTTTTCACACATCAGAACTGACACCAGCTACAGTAGTGAGCGTGAAAGGGAAGGGAGGGAGGATAATTATCTTTTCTTCAATTCTATGAAAACCTAGAGTTTCAGTTAGTTAAATGTGAGTGGGCTGGTGTTTCTCTCTGGCTAGATTCAGTGCCTGTGTTTTCTCTCTCATGTATATCTATAGTTCTCTTAAGTGACGGGGAAAAAAAAAATAATAAAACTTTTTCTTAAGTCACAGTTAAAGAAGTTACTGACAAACTACCTCTTAAATATGCCTGTTGGATGATATCAAAGGATTATTTAAAATCATAAAACTAATCCAAAGGCTGCTCCTAAAATGACTAGCAAACTTCATAGAGGAATCTCTGTAAAAAGACATTTAAGTTCAGGCCTGCTAAGCATGGATGTGCCTCCCCCCACTCCCCTCCACCTCAGTGTACCCCTGGCCCCCACCACACACCCTTCTGATGCTTTCAGGGGCTGGTACAGAAATGTCATTTTAAGCAAGGGGAAAAAAAGGAAGAATCACCCCTCACAAAAATGTTTATTGCATTTTGGTCTCTTGGTCAGAGCCAATAAAGATCTCTTGCTGTGAGCCAGCTAGAAAAGAAATGTGGTGAAGGATGTTACACGTTATGGGGTCTCAACGTGATTAGCGATTAGTGCTGGTAGCTTCAGTCGCTTGGGAATAGCAATCGGAGTTTCTCTCCTGCAGCTCCAAAAGACTACAAAACACCACTGGCTCCCATCCCATATGATGATGGGATATTAACTGAAAATCTAATTAATCTGTGAATGAATTATGGCCTAAGAAATATACTGTTTTATAATAAATTTTAAGTGAGTCCCTAACAGAAGATAAGATGAAGAAAAAACTAAAATTATAAGATGTTGGTACATTCTGTTCACTATGACTGATGATTTTAAGGAGGATAATTTTATAATCCATCACATTTTTGTCATTTCAAAAATCATGCCTCTGAATGTATGCTGTAAATTAATTTAAAAATTTACATATTTATTAAAAATCGTATTGAAAACAGCAGGAAGTGAGCCTCATTTGAATAATAAAATAACTTGTTATTCCACTGGAGATAAAAACAAAAAAATTAAAAGATTTTCATTTTGAGGTAATAATCACATAAATTGCTATCTGAATTAGTTAAACCAAAAATTTATATTCACTGGAGGCATCAACAGAGTATTAAAGATAATCCCCCAAATTCTCATTCTGGGGAGATGAAACAGGTTTTACGTGTAAAAGCCACGGGAAGACAAACAGGGAGGTGAGGACCAGGGCTCTTGGCATGCCAGGTGTGTATGTTGGAAGCAGGGCTATAACCTCCCCTGGAGGAAGTGCAGACAGGAGAACCCACGGCCTGGTTCTTGAGTGAAGGAGCACTTGACTTCATTTCAAAAGCCTCTTTCCAAATTGATCCTTGACTTAACTTCGCAAAACCTATTTGGCTGAATTTTCCATCCAAAACGTAAAGCCTGCCTGAGGTACAGAACATCTCAGATATCTGCAGTAGCCTTGGCTGCTGCGGGGCTGGTGAGCAGCAGGGGCTGACTCCAGAGCAGGCAGGGAAATAATGGGAAGGGTATGGGGTTGTAATTTGAGGGCGATGTCACACTACATCTGAGTGAACACAACATTCACTGTAGATTAACCTCATAATAGACGGTCGGCTCAAAGAGCTGGCCCCAAGTTATAAACCGCCCGGATTCATCTACAGAAAGATGAAAGGGACAAAGGGAACAAAGTTGGAGTGAGTCACCACGTGTACTCACTAGTATAATGGATTATCCATGGGGCTAAGCTGGCACAAGGAGATGTTCCTTGGGAGAGGAGGGGGAAGGAGAATACCTGTTTTCCATGAACATACTTTATAATCATGACCGTTTTTTCTTCCACAGGGATTCATGATGGGCTGCTACCATTATCTTTAAGGAAACAACAACGATCCCTTTACGAAGTACTACAGGTGACGGCTCACTCACATGGCCCTCACTATACAAGTGCATTGCTTCACTGCAGACATGGCTAACACGTGGCACTCATGTGGCAACTGCCTCTTCCCATGCCCATAACAGGCAGTGCCTACCAGTCTCCAAAATCTGCCTCCCCCGAACGTGGATACAGCCTCAGAATCCTTTTTAATACAGTAATTCAGCTCATTGAATGTCCTTAGCATTTGAAAGGAAGGCTATTTAGCATCTCTGCTTAGTGTGCATGTGCGTGTATATATATATTCACTGGCCATACATGTAGACAGATTATAAAAAAGTGTATACTAATGTATATACTAAATATATACACACATGCTTATTTATATTACATATCAGAGTATTTATATGTTAATGAGGTAAGTATATCTCTTAGTAAATATGGTTAACACGAGATATATTAATATCTTAGTGTATAGAAACTTGAATTTATCTTTGACTCCTCTCTTTCATACCCCACGTCCACCAGTCTTCTGATATATTGCCTGTTCGTTCTCAGATGCATTCCTCTGCTTTTCCCTGCTATGCTCTGCATCGTAAGGAACTACATTTCCTAGCTTCCCTCTTTCTCTGGCTTTTAGGGAGGTTCAGGCAGTGGAAGGCAATGGCCTAAGCCTGGATGGCGGGGAGAGGGAGAAAACAAAGCATTTCTCCCCTTCTCTGTGAGCAGTGCTGTTTGTTCCTGGCAGCAGCTCTTTCTTCTCTGTGGCTCCGTCTCCTCTGTCTCTTGCCAGATAGCCCCTCGCACTCATGGTTCTAGCTCCCATTGGATGGCCCAGCTCCTGGGCTTTAAGGACACCTTCTGCTATTGTCCCTCCATCCCAAGGGAATGAGTGTCACTTCCTGCTCCTGCTAATCTCTGGATTGCCGGACTGTCCCATTTAGCTTCAGCTACTCCATTATATGGGTAAGTAATTCCCTATATTACATTCCTTTTGTAGAAAGACCTAGAATGGTTCTCATTTCATGCTAGACCCTGACCAACACAATCATCAAATTTTCTTTGCTCTACTTTTAAAACATTATCCTAAATCCAGTCATTCTCAACCATTTGTTTTCTGCTACTATGTTAGGCCAAGACACCATCATCTCTTGCCCAGATGACTGCAGTGGTTTCCTAAGTGGTCTTGGCACTTCCGCTCTTGCCTCTGGATAGCCTAACCTCCAAAAGGCCGCCACAGCATTTCTTAAAAACCGTAAATTATGTCATGTCACTCCCCTGTTCAAAGTTTTCCAGTGGTTTCCCTTTGCCGAGAATGAAACCTAAAGTTATTGCCACAGCTTCTAGGGTCTGATGTGATTGGCTCCCGGATTCTTCTTCACCCTAATTTCCTTCTCCATCTCTCTGCTCCAGCCACAATGGTGTGGAGACACACCAAGCATGATCCTACTTCAGAACTGTTGCACTTGCTGTATTCTCTGCCAATATGCTCCTCCTTCAGTCACATTTCAGTGTTTCGCTTTATTCAAACCTCTTCAAATGTCTCCTCTTCAGAGAGATCTTATCCAGTCTGTCTGAAGCAGTACCCTCGTTATTTCTTATTCGGTTAACCTGCTTGATTTTTAATCATCTATATCACTACTTGAAATTAATTACATTTTGTGTGTTTATTATCATCTGTTCTCTTATTAAAATGTAAAATCCATTACAGAAGGGACTTTGTCTTTTTTTTTTTTACTTGCTTTATCTGCATTGCCTAGAATGTTACCTATTAAATAGTATGAATTCTATAAATATTCTTGAATCAATGAATAATAGGTGAGGAACCTATATCACACTGTGAAAAAGCAGTGACATGAAGAAATAATTAGTTGTATTATTAAAATAAGTACAAACATATAAATGCTCTTCTAATTAAATCAATATACATGTTCAGAATGTAAACCTGCTGCAAATCAGGGTATTGCTTGGTAGTTAAAACACAAGCTAAGTTAATGAGTGGACTGTGATCAGAGAGAAAGTCCGCATGATATTATTCTTCCCCATTGCACATCCCTGCCATCCCTCTTCAGTACCTATGATTGGTGCACTAGCAAGTGATGTGGCAATATTTTAAAGTTTGCATGTGTCAAAGGGAACCAGATAGTTTGTGAATAAAGTCCTTTGGTTTGCTTGTTTTAATTTGATTAGATAGAAAAATATATCTGTGATGTCTAAGGTTATTGGCTACCGACTTCTTCTGGCCAGATATTACAGCTAGGAATGACCATTTGTCTAAAGGATATGATATGAGCTCTTTGGATTCAAAGAGCTCAGTAGGTCAAAGCTGATTTCTCCCTAATGAAGTCAAAAGTCTTATTAATTCCTCTACCCTATCATCTTTAGTTTTTTTGGCTTTGAGTACTCTTGTGGGATGAACTGTGTCTCCTAAAAATATGTTTAAGTCCTAGACTTTGATAGTTATGAATGTGGCTTTATTTGGAAAAAAAGTCTTAGCAGATATAATTAAGATGTAAGGTGGAACAGGGTAGTCCTCAATCCAATATGACTGGTGTTTTTACAAGAAGAGGAGAAGAGGTATGAAGACAGAAATACACGGAGGAAAGGAGATGTGAAGGGAGATACACATGCAGGGGAGTATGCCATATGAAGACAGAGATACACACAGAGGGATGGCAGCCATGCGATGACACAGACAGAGACTGGTGTTGTGCAGATGCATGCCAAGGACCACCAAAGATTATCAGCAAACACGAGCAGCTAGGAGAGCATGTATGGCCCTGCTGACATCCTGGTTTCAGACGTCCAGCCTCCAGAACTGTGAAAATAAACATCTTTTGTTTTAAGGCTCCCAGTTAGGGTACTTCGTTACCTTATGGCAACCCTAGGAGACTAACACAAGTGCTTTCTAAATACATATCCTCAACAGGAGCCATTTTCAGACACTAAAATTCCTGGTTTTATACATGTATACTTATGAGTCTTTTTTAACTGACAGAAGGTAGGCAGCTTTTTATTTTTTCTGGCTTGTTTTTCTTTATTAGACTTAAAAATGGGTTGCTGAAAATAAAAACATAACTCTGCTATGTGAAACTATGAAAGTATGATTAATTATGTAAAATATTAAAAATACTTCGTTTGAAAAGGAAAACTAATCAGAAAGGAAATGAAGTTCATTTAGAGTATCAGGGAACGACAGAATGCAACATTTCATGGGACTTTCTTTTGATGCACACATTAGCTCTCTGACTGTGCTAATGTGTTAGTCACACTGTTCCCCTTGTTGGCTCACTCCATGAGTGGTGGAAAATTGTAATCAACATTTCCTTGCAAATGTGTACTTGGCCCAACACTCTTTAAAGTTTTAGTCTCAAGGTTTTTTTTTAAAGAAATTCAATGGAATTGTCTCTTAAAATTTGAAAACGCTGGATTCAGGCCCAGGATTCTACTCCCAGCTAGAATTCCTCTCTACAATGTGCTAAAGGAATACACCTGGAGGGCTGTAACTATCAATGAATTAACTTCCTTCACTTGTTTAGGGATGATAACTAAATAAGTGAGTTATAAACCAAGTTAAACTCATGCCAACTGAGAGGCCATATGGTTATAATAAACAGATTTAACCAACTCATTTGAAAGCTCTTCCTAAAATCAAGTAAAATATGAATTGGCTCTTTATGAAGTCCATGTTGTGTCACAGAAGAGGTTGGTCCAAAAATTTGAGTCAAGAATGAGCTCAGGTGTCATCCCTCCATTTCCACCATGGTCCTCAATAAAGTTGTGCACCCACATGGGTCATATCTATACTTTTGGTGAAAAAAGAAGTCTCTTCTTGGAACAGAAAAGCCATTTGTTATTTTCTCGGTAAAGGGCAAAACACTTCAGAATGAACAGCAGCATCTTTGCCTTGAGAGAACTGCTGAGAGTGACACCGGTTCAGTGATGGGAAAACAATCTGGGTGAATGGAAATGTCAGAGCCAATGGTGGCCTTATGAGAGGAGTGACTTTTTGATCCTGAAGCTGCCTTTTTTTCTTTGCTTGATTCCTGGCCATGGCTCCCACTTTGTGCTCTTACATAATCTCTAAATAAATGACAGCTCATGACAAATTCTCAATGGAAGTGCTTCGTTTAAGAGGAATGTACCAGTTTTAATTCTATTGGTTTCTTACTATGACTTTTGGTGCATTAGGTGGGAATGAATTAAAAAAAAAAAAAAGGAAGCCATAGAGATTCAGAACCTTATAATAAAAAATAATTGCACCTGCACTGGAAAGAAGATACAAGAATACTTTTGCCATCCCTGTTACTTCCAGCTTGGCTACCACCAGGAACATTTGTGTTTTCTCCATTTGACTCTTTTAACCTTTTACCAACCATATAGTTTTACATCTTCCCTGTTGAACAGCTGTTTTTCAGTTCTTTTAACTCTAAAAACCTTTAAAAGCATACCATTTCAGAGATGTATATCATTCTTCCGAGCTTTGTTATATTTCTTTTTCTATTGAAGATTACATGTGTTTCAAGATACCACCTACAATAGCACTTAACTGTCCTGTGACTATTTTGGCTTCACCCAACCCAAAGATAACAAATCCTGGTCTGTTTTAAAAATCCAGCTTTCAGTATAATTAGTTTCAACAAACATGAAGGTACATATATTTATTTTTAAAGTAGCAAATATTTATTTATATGGACAACGTCTGAGCAAATCAAATACATCGCCTTTCTATGTACGTATGAGTCCATGATGACTCCACAAAAGGGTAGATTTCATGGCTTTTATTTTTCAGTTAGTGAGTACAGATTTCCCTACTCACTGGTCGATCCATTCTATAGCATCGAGTCCTGCTTATGAATAGGAGCTCAATACCTACAAAATGCTTTCTAGCATTGAGGTGTTTCCATTTTTGTGAGCAGTTAATGCTATTATTTTTATTAAAAGCTAATTGGCCTGTGTGGAGATAGCGATTATATTACCATTATTGAATGGTTCCTGTGTTCAAGGCATGGTAGATGCTGCATATATGTCACCTCCTTTAAATTCCCACAACTTTATGGATTCTCTTATGCTCATTATAAAGGTGAGAAAACAGATTCAGCAAAGCTAAGGAGTTTCAGTAGAGACAGAAAGTGCTTTCTAATTCCAGAGTTCATAGTCTTTTTATCAGGATCACTAGCAGAAAGTTTAATCATGTATATTCACTGGCCATAAATGTACATAGACTTAAAAAAACTCTCAGAATTAGAGGAAGAAAAATCAAAACTAAGGAGAAATTCTCCTGAACTCATAGTTCCCAACTCTTTCAAATGATCGCATTAACCCTCAGAAGTGAGGACACACCAGAGTAATTAAAAGAAGGCAAAATAGATTCCGGGATGGCCAAAGGTCTCATGTTCCATGCCTCTAACAATGGTCCCTTAAAGAGTGTACCTTGGAGGAGTTGGTTCTTGGGGTTGCCTGTCACAATGTGCTCCGAGGATATATGAAGGTCAATTCAGGATAAGCACTGTGACAAGTGTCACTTGCATTTACATTACACTTTGGATATTTTGTGTATTTAAATTACAAAGTTGTAACTTAGAAACTGTCCAAATCCTCTTTGTCATTCTTCGTTATTAGGAATGCTGAACCCTCTGAGATGTCAGATTATATTTTCTGTTCTGAAAACTTATAGGTTTCTCGAGAAGTGAAAATAATGCTAGGAGCACTAATAGAAATAGAAAGAAAAATGCCATTTGTTTTCTCTTCATCCTCTATGACCTTTTAGAGGCTTCTATGGGTCAGCTTAAGGTACCATCTTTTTTTCCATGTCCTGAAGGAAGCTAAGTGTACATACAATGACATTTTTCATTTTGACATAGTTGTTCTATTTTCCAGGCTGTCAAAAACTGGGAGATGACTTTTCATTTAAATATAAGTCAAAACCCTTTGGGAAAGTAAAAGAACTCAAGAAATAAGAGAAATTTCCAAGTCAACAGGAGAAAAGGAGAGTCTTTTTGGTTTTCAAATTAGTTGTTAGGGAAAACGTTTTTCTTCCCACCAAACTTCCACTTTTCTTTCTTTAAAATAGATTAATCATAGCTGTGTAGGTCTAGTTGTCAGCCTGCTTGTTAAAATGTGGAAAATATGAACAGTGGCTTCAAACTTTCATGAGTAAACTGTCACTTTGTGTTTTTTATTAGCCTGTATTTCAAACCCCACATTGCAGGATCTCACTACTCCTTCTGAGCCTTTCACTGGTAAGAATATGCTAATGGGCTATGCAGACCATGTCTTCATGAACTGACAATACAATTCCACTGGACAAAACAGCTTTCGACTGTAATTCAGTCTTATGGAAGTCTTTTGTCAGCCAATCTGATAAGTTTGGAGTTCACACATTTTAGGACCTCATCATACCCAGATACCTGCTCATCTTTTCCTTCTAAAAAAGACCAAATTTGTTCTTTTTCTTTTCCACTTGTCTTTTAAAATTTATATTTATCTTAAAAAAATCAAAATAGCCCATTGTAAAATTAGACAACCTGCTTTGGTCTTCAAAATAACTCTTTAGAGCACAAAAGGCAGACATCTTTGGCAGACCTGGGTATGAATACGGACCATGTGACTTTGGACAAGTTATTGAACTTTTCTAAGATTCAGTTTTATTAGATTTAGGATAAGGAATATTATGGTGTAGCTTGAAAGCAGTATTTCTCAATGTGTAATTCCCCAGATTAGCAGCACCTAGGAACTAGTTAGATATGCAAATTCTCAGGCCCCACTCCAGACTCACAGAATCAGAAACTTTGGAGGTAGGTCCAGAAATCTGTGTATTAGCAAGTCAGAATCTGTGTAATTCTGACACACACTCAAGTTTGAGAACCACTGCTGTAAAGATTAGCCATAATATATACAAAAGACTTGCCTGCTACATTTTAGAAGTTCAAGAAATAGCAACTATTCTCTTTCTGTTATTATGCCCATTATGCAAAAGAAGAAACTTAATCACAGAGCCAAGTGTTAAAAAGCTGGAAAGAGCACCCAGGTCTTCGAACTAAGCAGAGTGGCAGAGGCAGCCCACTCCTCCACTCTGCACTCTCTTTGTAAAATGTAGGAGACAGTTATATAGACATTGGTTATAAGTCCTGAAAGTGTAGGTGGAGATTACGGGTCTTCTGGACATGATACAATAATACTAACCCAACTTCCTCTTGGGGCCAGATGATAAGATACAGTCTTTCTCCTGATGAGAACTATTTTAGAAATTCCAAAATCACAAATTATGATCTGTTTAGAATTACTCAGTTTTAGAAGTAGAAGTATTTTTAGCGATGATCCATTTACGCTTTCAAATAGTGCTTTTCAGAGACCAGTGGATCTCCTTTTTGGCTGTACATTAGAATCTCCTGGAGGGCTTTTAAAAATGTTCTAATGGGAACACCCAATCCAGAGGTTCTGGTTTAATTGGTCTAGAATTTAGTTAGTTAAAAGCTCCTTAGGTAGGGTTTCCATATAAAACACAGGACAACAGGTAAACTTGGACACCTAGGTAAATATGAAACAATTATTTCATTGTTTATCTGAAATTTAATTTAACTGGGAGTTCTGTATTTTTATTTGTTAAATACAGCAACTCTATCAAAGGATTCTAAGGTCTACCTAGGGTTGAGAAACACTCTTACAGGGTTCCCACTGAAAAACTACAGGTGCCACTACAGTGACCTGGGAGAGCAGGGTGCCATTTGTGCCCATTGAACCTCCTTTAAAAAAAATAGTTTTAGATTACGAATATTTCGTAAAGTTTTAAATTTACATTATAAAACTTTATATTTTTATCTGTTTTATGTATTCGGTCTCTGTAATGTTTTGCTTGAAAAAAGTTTTTCTTATGACTAAAAAAAGTTCCTAAACCTCGAGTCTAATGTCTTTTTTCCAGATGAAAAAAACTTAAGACCCAGAGAAGATGGCTCTTCACTAAGCTCTCATAGCTCATCAATTGCAAAACCAAACTGTTCCATCAGCTGCTGCTGCAGGGTTCCCTTTCATTTATCTGGGCTACAGTTCAGGAAGAGGAGGTGCTTTCATCCTATTCTAAAAGTGCTGGACAAACGTTTAGCAAATTCCTAAAGTTTTGCCAGACACTGTGCTAGGTGCTGGGCACAGAGATTAAGATGCGGTTTCAGCTCTCAAGGAGCTGATACAGGAAGAGAAACAAAATAGTGTTGCTGTCTGTAGAAAAAAAAATGCCACCTTTTTCTATGGCTTGTTCTTTCTGTAACTTGACTACATTCAAAGTACCTTTCTTTTATCCCAAAAATAAAAATGGTGAGGTTAGAGGACAGCACTGGGTTTCCCAGAGGCAACTGAAGGGAACCTGGGATCTAACCTAAATTTCTGTATTGAAACTTAAAGGAATGAAGACTATACTATAACCAATGATATGGGGATGACTGTACTTTGTGCTGTGGTGCAATTCACAATGGCTACATCTGTCAGACTTTTTGACAAATGACCTTGAATATTCTCCAATTAAGTGAACTGAATAGAATTTAACAGTTGCAGGGAATAAAAGAATGTGTCTTTCCATTTTAGGAATAAATTTACTCCCATCCAGATGAAGGTGGGTAATCATTAACAGTATTTCTGGGCCATACAAGAAAATTAAATATAAATAGGCATCGGATGGAGCGAAGGTAATACACTCTCCAAGGACCTCCCAGCCCTGTCAATCTGGCAGAGTTTATGATGGGCAATTAGGAACAACAGCTGCTCCCTGATGCCACTCTTAGATGCCAAGAACCAAGAAACTAAAGGAAACTCCAGACTCTTCTCTCCCTCCCAGGTGATGAGAAGACATTTTATGTGATCAGTTGGCCTCGGAGAAAGAGGTGGAAGAAGCAAGACTAACAAGCCATAAACAGGTCAACCTTGAGGGGCAAGAGAGCTCCAGAGATACAATTATCTTCCCCTAAGAGTTTGGACTGAATCCAAACAGTCCCCAAGACTCATACAATGTGGGGAAACTGTAGTCTTTTCTCACCATTTACAGAACACTTATTGATTTCTTGGTCTTGGCATTTTCTGTTTTTCATCATCAAATCTTCCTACCACCACCATCACCAACTGAAGTGTCTTCTCCATATCCTTAAGTTTCATTATGGAGGTTACCTTCAGCTCCCTAAGCCTTCCCATTACTTCCTTCCAAGATCACTATGGGTCTAAGAATATCAGGGTAGGAATCTCTGAGTTACAGAGTGATTTCTAGGATTTATAATCTGAGTCTGTTACCATTCGAGGATAAAAGGTATTCATAATTACTAAATTTCCCACGAAGTTGTGAAAAATTTTAAAATTGACATCCTCAAATATATATCCAAACAAACACTGTTATTTTCAATATAGTCATGTTGGCATATATAAACTTATTCATGTAATTCATTTTGGAATTTTTCCTTTTGAAATTGTTTTCAGAATCAGTTTATGCTACATTTAGATAAATATGAATATGGGTCTCTCATCTATCCACAATTTCATGTGCCACTGCTGACTAATTTATCAAGGCAATGGGTTGAGTGAAATGATACTAAAAGTGTTCCAAGTACCAGTTTAACAAAGAATATAATACTGACACCTTTTATAAAGAATTATTTCTAAATCCTTTGAAATTGAATTCTTGGGACTTGTATATTTCTAGAGTTAATATTAAGAATTTATTTTTCTGACTTCAATAAATTGTTAAATGTCTTCAAAGTTTTAATACACTTATGCATATTTCTAAAAAATTTTTTTAAAAAATCAATTTTTAGCCTCATGAGTTCATAGTCACATTTTGATTTAATCAAAAATAGTATTGTTGCCTGGATTTACCAGATTTGCTTCTGAATGACATTGGGCTGATTTCAAAAGCCAAATTCACCCCCAGTGGATAAAAATATACTCTCCTTAAGAGAGTATGGACACCATACTAAAAAAACAGGCTGTATTTTCCTCCTCAGTCAATTGAAATGAATAGATATGAAAGACAAAATCATTGATTGGGTCACTCATTCATTTATTCAACAAATATTTTTTGAGCACTTATTTTGTGTAAACACTGTGATAGGTTTTAGAAATACCAAGATAAATAAAACTCAAGGGTTTTCCAGCAAAGATGGTAGAGTAGCTAAACGTTGTGTTTGCCTCCTTTCTTAACCACATCTAAATTACAAATAAACTACAGAATAGTTATTATTGGGAGTCGCCTGGAGTCTGGCTGACCAGAAGTCCTACAACTGGGGATACACAGAAGAGGCTACCTCAAGACTGGTAGCAGGGTAGAGATGTGAAATGGGCTGGTCCCAAACCTGAGTGTGGCGGTTGTGAATTGGGAGGGATATCTCAGCTGCGGAGGTCCCCCTGGAAGAACAAGAGGTCCCAGTCCCACAGTGGGCACCCTAACCAAGGGTTCCAGTGCTGGGAAAAGAAGATTCCACAATCTCTGGCTGTGAAAATCAGCGGAGACTGTGGCCGAGTGAGATGAAGAACTGAGGGAGTCACAGACATTCCTCTTAAAGGGTCCACGCAAACTGACTTGTTGACGGACTCATCCACTCAGCTCCAGCACTGAGGCAGCAGCTCGAAAGGCACCAGGGACATATGGAGAGGAAGTGAATTGTCTGGCTTTAGGGCAAGGGCTGGAGGGGCAGTTTTCTCCCAGACAGAAGTACTGGCAGACAGCATTGTTCCTTTGTTGAGCCCTCCCCTGCCTAGCTTGTAGACCCAAGTGGCCACCATATCTGAGTTTCCATCAACATAGCTAACATTAGTCACCCATCCAGGTGATTCTCTGAGACTCAAACCCTCCCAATGTACAGGCCCACTCAGGCCACTTCCAGTGGCTTTTCCTTACAAACAGCGTTTCTTGCCTCATGCTGTGAACTTTCCTAAAATTTCTCAAAGGTTCACAAACAAGCAGCTTCTGGCCTCTGCATGCCCCTTAGTTCTTGCTGGTCAGCACGTGCACAACAGCTCCTCCACTGGTCAGAGTCAGTCACCACGACCAATCAGAATGAGGGTAAATCTCTCCTATCGACATACCGACAGCAACCAAGACTCAACTACAACAAGAGGGTACACAAAACCCATACAAGGAACAAATCTGGAGCACCAGGCTCAGGCGACCAGTGAAGACTGTGCCACTGGGCCCCACAGCACACCTACTACAGAAGGCCACTCTACTAAGACTGGGAGACATAGCAACGTTACCTAATACTTAGAAACACAAGTAGGCAGCCAAAATGAGAAGACAAAGAAACATGTCTCAAATGAAAGAATAGAACAAAGCTCCAGAAAAAGAACTATATGGAGACAAGTAATCAACCAGACGCAGAGTTCAAAACACTTGTTATAAGGATGCTCAATGAACTTAGGGAAAGAATAGAGGAACTCAGTAAGAATTTTAACAAAAAAATAGAAAACATAAAAGTGGAGATAGAAAACATAAAAATGAACCAGTCAGAAATGAATAACATAAAAACTAAAATGAAGAATACCTTAGGAAGAATTAATAATAGATTAGATAAAGCAGAAGATTTAGGAGATAAAGTATCTGAAAATATCAAATCAGAACAGCAACAAGAAAAAAGAATCCAAAAAAAATGAGGATAGTTTAAGGGCCTCTGGGACAGCATCAAGCATTTGCATCATAGGGACACAAGAAGAAGAGAGAGTTCAAGAAATTGAAAACCTATTTGAAGAAATAATGACAGAAAACTTCCCTGACCTAGTGAAGGAAATAGACATACAAGCCCAGGAAGAGCAGTGAGTCTCAAACAAGATAAACCCAAAGAGGCCTACACCAAGACACATCATAATTAAAATGCTAAAAGTTAAAGACAAAGAGAGAATCTTAAAAGCAGCAAGAGAAAAACAGTTATCTACAAGGGAGGTCCCATGAGACTGTCAGTTGATTTCTCAATAGAAACTTTGTAGGCCAGAAGAGATTGGCAGAAAATATTCAAAGTGACGAAAAGCAAGGATCTACAACCAAGATTACTGAACCCAGCAAAGCTATCATTTAGAATTGAAGGACAAATAAAGAGTTTCCCAGACAAGAAAAAGCTAAAGGAGTTCATCATCACCAAGCCAGTATTACAGGAAATGTTAGAGGGATTTCCTTAAGAAGAAGAAAAAAGAAAAAAATTAAAAATATGAATACTAAAATGGCAACAAATATATATCTAGCAACAATTACTTTAAATGTAAATGTATTAAATGCTTCGATCAAAAAATAGGGTGGCCGAATGGATAAGAAAACAAGACCCTTACATATGATGCCTATAAGAGAATCACTTCAAATCGAAAAACGCACACAGACTGAAAGTAAATGGATGAAAAAAAATGTTTCATGGAAATGGAAACAAAAGATAAAAAGCTGGGGTGCAATACTTATACCTGACAAAATAGACTTTTAAGCAAAGGCTATAACGAGAGAGAAAGAAGTACCCAGTAATCCCACTTCTGGTTATACATCTGAAGAAACTCGAAACACTACTTTGAAGGGACATGTGAATCCATATGTTCACTGCAGCATTATTTACAGTAGCCAGGAAATGGAAGTTGCCTGGGTGTCCATCAATGGATGAATGGATAAAGAAGAGGTATATATACACAATGGAATATTACTCAGACATAAAAAAGAATGAAATCTTGCCATCTGCAACAACATGGGTGGACCATGAGTAGAGTAAGTCAGACAGAGAAAGACAAATGTCATATGTAGAGTCTAGAGAACAGGATAAAGAAACAAACAACAGAAACAGGTTCACAGTACAGAGAGCATTTTGATGGTTGTCAGATTGTGGAGAGAGGGAATGGGTGAAGGAAGAGGGGATTAAGAGGTATAAATTGGTAATTATAAAATAGTCATGGGGATGTAGAGTATAGCATAGGGAATATAGTCAATAGTATTGTCATAACTATGTATAGTGTCAGATGAGTACTGGATTTATCAGAGTGATCACTTCATAAGTTATATAGATGTCTAATCACTATGTGGTACACCTGAAACTAATATAACGTTGTATGTCAACTATAATTAAAAAAAAATAAAAATACAAAAAATGAAAAAAAAAAATAAAATGCAAGGAACCAAGATAAATAAAATATGAGGAGATAAGCTTTATGATTAATATCTTTTCCAGTTATACAATTCTCTATTTATATATGTTTTAAAAGTTCATAGTCTTTAAATCTTTAATAGTATTTTGAGCAAATTTACCATTCCTGACAAAAATGAATAATTCCCTGACACTCATTTGGATGTCTAAGTTCTGATGTGCTAGTTAAAAAAAAAAAGGTTATTATTTAAAGTCACCTCTTATTCATATGTGGTCACATGTGTGGCAAACACAGTTAGCTGTCACTCAATATCTATTATCTTACTTTCTCTTTTAACATTTGAACCCTCTGAGGTTTAGTTGGGTTCCTGGCCTTCTAGCTACAGACCACATTTTATAGGTGCTCTTACATCTAGATGTGGCTACATGACTAAATTCTGACCAACAGAACTTGAGTGAAGTGATATATGTGTATCTTCCAGGTCATATCCATAAAATGGAGAGCTCTGTCCTTCATTTCTTCTTTTTCTCTTCTGGGGAGCTAGAATATGGATGAGGTACTGGTGAGTCGGTTTGGGCTATGAGGATAAAAATTACACCCCAGAAGCTCTTGAAGTAACAAAGAAGTGTAAAATAAGTACCTGGATGACCTTAGGAAACAATGTCAGCCAGGAATCATCTTCCTATCTCTGGACTATGACTGAGAGGAAAAGAGGCTTCTATTTTGATTTGAGTTATTGTGTTTTGGGCTCTAGCCTAAGGCTAGCCTATATTCCAAATAATACATCAGGGCAGACACATTTCAAGTCAACTGTCTTTTCGCTCTTTGTATGAAAATAAATTAAATCCTTTCTTTTAACTCTGTTCTACACTCAGTAATTCAGATATAGCCTACGCTTGCTTTTTCAAGAACTTTTGCATCATGAGTGCTAAGACTATCCCCACTTTGGTCTCTACATCTCCTCAGGAGCTGTATTCTCCCACTGGCCTCCATAACACCATTGGCAAGAGAGAGATGGCAGGCTTAGTGCAAAAACTACTTCTGATAAGAATGCCCCACTCTTGAACTCCACTCATCAATGGCAGAATTAAAGAGGGGGCTCTCAAATCTTCAGGCTTCTAGAAGGACAACTCTCCCCATTCTCCTGGCTTCTCTCTAATATCTTTAGTCTTGCCATTATCGTTTTCCTTGAGATCTCAGGATTAATTTCATTAAGCCCCATATATGTGATTACATCAGTAACCACAAGAAACTTAGGACTCTGGGGCCATTCATCATCCCTTAGACTCTCATCTTCATTTAGTCTATATTTTTACCACTTTGTAGAATCTATCTCCTACCCCTCCCCTTTCTCTGTGTTCTTGAGACTCAAGGTCAGTGAACAGAAAAATTTCCTATATATCCTTAAACTCTTCAGAATCTGCACTTCACCTTCTAGTTTTAACTGAAATCTGACTGTCCTCTGGGCAAATGGCTTCCCATGGAGCCCTCTAAAGTGTTGGTCATTTTCTCTCCTATACCCTGGAAGTAGAGTAGGTATACTTTTTTACCTCCTTGTTGCCCTAGGACTGAAATTCATGTCATCTGACTGCCATCTACTTCTTGTCCTTGTTAGAATCACCTAGGGATCTCCTGGTCATTCTCTCTAATATCTTGAAGATTTTAGCTTATAGTTTACTGTCATACTCTCCAGTACAACTCTTGATTTCCATGTCCATGTAGATGATCCTTTGAACACTCTGGATATTATCTCTCTTCTACAGATCTTGTCTCCTACTCACTCCCACCACCATCAACTGTAACATCTCCAGAACTTCAATTTCAAACTTCCCACTCTTCCAGTCTCCTGGTTTACCAGCTTACTCCCTCTACTACTCCAAACTCAACAACCTTTTGATTGAAATGTATTATCCATTGATACCACTAATTTTTTTTATGGTCCCTTACATCCTTTATGTCCACATTTCCATTCTTAGTCTTCATGATTCATCACTGTAATCACTTCTTTGCAAACATCCTCAACAACTTTGCCCCTTGCTTTGTTGTACCACCTGACAAAAA
This sequence comes from Pteropus medius, assembly GCF_902729225.1. NCBI lineage: Eukaryota > Metazoa > Chordata > Mammalia > Chiroptera > Pteropodidae > Pteropus > Pteropus medius. The sequence continues at coordinate 14,233,357 of NW_024345601.1, forward strand.
CCTAACTTTATTAAGTACACCTCTCATACTACTGAATACAGATACTGATAAACACACAACTCCGCTCACTGGTCTTATTTAATCCACAATTACTAACTGCAAGTTGGCACACCTGCTAAATTTCTCTAGTCCTTTCTCTCTCTTTTTTTTAAACAATCTCACAGTTTCTCTTCTTCCTTCAAAATTTCAACACCTCCTTACTCTCAGCTTATGACCTTGCTTTCTAATCTCCTGAGAAAACAGAAGCAATCAGAAGAGAGTTTTCACAGGTCTCATCCCTATCTAATAGCCTTTGGCCATAAATTCTCCTATCCTCTAGTCACTGGATAAATGTCAATGTTCCTACCTAAAGCCAGACCATTCATTTGTACACATCTCTACATCATCAGCTTTTCCTCCACTTTACTAGATTGTTTTCACCAGCATACAATGTGTGGTAATTTCTTTCATCTTTAAAAAATCCCTTTCCAGTGACTCCATTTATCTCCATTCTTTTATAGAAAAAGGCTTGAAAGATTTATATGTACTTACTGCCTCCCACTCCTCTCTTCCTACTCTTTCTTGAGCCCTCCCTAAACCAACCACCAACCTATTATTCTATTGTTTTCCCTCCTGTCAAGATCTTCATGACCTCAGATTACTCCAAAGGTTAATTTTCACTTCTTATGTGACTTGACCTATTGGTATAATTTGACATATTTAATCTCATTTCCACCTTGAGAACTCTTTATAATCATATCTATATTTACAAGTTTAAAATGTAAGTTGTTATGTAGAGCCCCAGTGGTATCAAATTCTGAATTCATCTCTATGTGAGAAACACTGGGGAAAAAAAAATTAAACAAATAATGAAGAAAAAGGAGGACCCAAGAGCTTCTGTTTAAAATTAATGATGCCCACATTTTAGCACAGAAGTCTGAAAGCTTGAAAGAACTTTGCAATTCATATAATCCAACACTTCTATTTTACAATGAGGAGGATGCTAAGGCCCGAAGAAAAGTGATTTCTCCATTATGTGGCAGAGTTGGGCCTATAACCTAGGTCTTCTGCCTTGAAGTGCTTATTCTAGTATCCACTTTGCACTGCTTTACCTCTTATATATATATGTCTATAGTGTGTGTAATACTTTAGAACATATACATGTAGATTTATATATAACTACATATGCATACAATATATAAATACAATATACACACATATATAGTATGTATACACACATACATATGTACATATATATATGTATACACATATGTAGGTATAGCATATATGGATATATATATATTTAAGATTATTTTTTCCTGAATGAAAGAAGTGTTGGAGAGAGCTCATATATTCCTTCTCTTTCTGCTGTTCTCTTCTGATACAGACAGGTGTCCCTACTTGGCTCCCTTGGGATCAAGCCCATCTTCCACTAAGACAGGGCTGATACTGAAGCAAAAGAATTATAGGAAGCCCTTGCCTCAGCAGGCCACTGGCTGAACATAAAACTCACTGCCCTGTGCCACCTTCTCTATTCTGCCGATGGACAGAGGCTGGATCTGGGGATCAGAGAGACTTAAGTTTGGTCTCGGCTAACTCACTGAGTGATCTTGGGTGTTTTTCTCATCTAAACAAGAGGCTGTGTGAGGTAAAGTCTTTTGTTTTGTTTGTTTGTTTGTTTTTAAATATTAGATAAAATCTTAATTCCTCCCTTCTACTCTGCAGTACCTTGAGCTATAATTCTTTGGGCTGACCCTATGCTTCCTATGATCTTTTTACCTAGTCTTCACTCCTTCTCCATGATCTATTTGCCACTGCATCACTGAGCTTACTGTCAGCCTAGAAGTGTGCTATCTTCTTGTCTGTCTTGGTCCTCTTAGATGACTTCTCTAGTTGTGATTACTGGATTATATGATTTGTAGTTTTTGGAAGTCTCTTCCTATCTTATCAGACTCTTAACTTTGGCTACAGCTAGACAGCTACTTCTCAGGGTCTGATACATGAAAGAATGAATAAGCAATGGGGGAAGCAGGTCTCATAAGTGAGGAGAGGGAGATAGCACAAACAAAACAAAACAAACAACACAAAACATAAAAACACTGGAGAAGAAGGAAAGATAAGACAAAAAGGATGGCATTATGATACTGAAACATAATGTTCTCTGATAGCGATTTTGGCCTATAAGACTGGAAGAAGCCTATAAGAATATATGACTTGTAACTAATAGGAGTGTAGCATATAATACTGATTAAAAGTCCTTGTCATATCTAAGAAAGTAGGAAAAAGGCAGAAATTGGAGACAGATTTAAAAATTTTTCTTAATGTATAAGAAATGCAACATTTGGAAACCCCTAGAATTCAAGAAGTCTCAGATCATGCTATTCTTTAATGGTCACTTTTTCTTGGAGTCATTTTAATGTAAAATAGATTTTGAAAAAAACTTGGTTCTCAAGATTCTCAGAATTGAATTAGTCCCAATCTAATATTTTGACAAATTATCATCATCAGCCCAAGCATGGTCCTTTTTCATTAATGGTATTTATTTAATATAACATAATGAATGATTGTGGAAGCACTGCATAATCCAAGAACTAGAATATTTAAAAATTGCTTAAATCTACCTACCTGTGTTTCCCATATCCCATTCTCCACCTTCTTTACAGAAGTAACCATTATAATAAATTCTGTTATCATTTCTTGCTTTTGTCTATTTTTTTAATCACATATATACATATGCCTCAACAATATGTTGTTCAATTTGCTTGTTACAGAACTTTATAAACAGGGTATCATACTATGTGCATTCTTCTGAGACTTGCTTTATTCATTCATTGTTACTAAGATATTTTCAGATTTGACTGTAGCTATGGTTCTCTTCTTTCACTGTTGTATATTTACAATATGAATATGTCACAATTAACTTTTCCATTACCTTATCAATAAACATTCTGGCGATTTCCAGGTATTTTTACTTTTAAAAATTGCCTGCCGTGGATACTCTAGTACAAGCCTCCAGTATCCAGGTGCTAGAGCATCTCGCCAGCTTGTTCCCTGGAGTGAAGTCAGTGAAGTCAGAAACGAGTATCCTTATAACACAATGCCAAATTCTTTTCCAAGGCAATTCTGACAATTTATACTCCCGAAAGAAATATAAGAGATCCTGCAATTTGTGTTCTCTTCAACACAAGGTATTATTAGACTTTAAACTTTTTGTCAATCAAATATATAGAAAATGGTATTTCAATGCGGTCTTCATAAAATTTCTTAAGCATTTCTTCAGTTGTTTATTATCCACATTTGTTTTCTAGTTTTTAAAATGCTTCCTCACATCGTTGGTTCTTTTTCTACTAAATTGTTACCTTTTACTCATTAATCCTTAGGAAATCATTTAAATGCATGGTACTAATCTTCGTTGGCTATATGTGATGTCAATCTCTTTTTTCAGTTTGTATTCTGGCTTTCAGTTTTTTCTAAGGTGTCCATTGATGAATAGACATTCCAAATTTTTATGTACTTTTAATACTTTCTGTATCTGGTTTAAAAAACCTTTCTCTTCCCTCAAGTCAGGAGAAATTTTTAAGAGTTATATTTCTAATTCTTTGTTACTGTTACATAAAAATGCAATAATTTTTTTTCATCAATCTTACATCTAGCCATCTTGCAAAACTTTCCTATTATTTCTTGTAGTTTTTTTGTAAATTCTTTTGAGTTTTCTATGGACATATCCATAACATCTAACTAAAAGAGAGAAACAGTAGTATAAAATAGGAAAGAAAATATTTTTAAAAAATACTCCAAAGAACAAAAATACTAATCACAAAGAGGGAGACAAAAGAGATAAAAAAAAAATAGCAACATAAAAAATGAATAAGCTAAGTGTTCTTGTCAAATAGAAGAAGAATAAGAGAACCAAGCAAAGGTGAAAGAAGATGAATAAAGTTAAGAGCAGAAATCAATAAAATTGAAGTTAAAAACAACTGGTTCAGTAAAGTTAAAATTAGATCTTGGAAAAGACTTACAAATTGGCAAAACACTGGCAAGACTGATTTAAACAAAGAGAAAGGTCAAATAATCAATATTATTACTAAAAAGGGGGTGTAACTACATATATAGTGGAGACTAACAAGATAATAAGAAAACTCAATCAGCTGGTTTATGTCCATAACTACAAAAAATTAGACAACAGGGACATATCCCCATACAAATTTATATAATTTACCAGAATTGACAGAAGATGAAATAAAAGACATAAAAGTTTTATAATTACTAATGAAATTGAAGCAGTCATTATAAATCTTCTCACAAAGAAAACAACAGGCCCAGATATATTTACAAGTTAAATTTTCTCACATATTCAAAGACTAGATCATTCTAATTTACACAACTTCTTAAAAAGAACATAAAAACAGAGAATATTCCCCACTCATTTTATGAGACCAGCATGACTTTGACAGCAAAGTATAAGAAAGTACAAGATAAAGAAAGCACATTAAAATAAAACCACTGAGCCATTTCAACCCATTTAATAAAATGGGTTAATAATAAATAAAATAATAATAAATAATTAAATGGCTTAATAAATAGATATGAATGTAGAAATCTTAAGCAAAATATTAGCTAACTAGATTTATCAATAGATACAAAATATTCCAGAGCTAAATTAGGTTTCTCCCAAGGATGTAACCTCTTTTAATTTTTACAATATATAATTACTTTTTACTTAATTAAGAGATTAAAGGCAAAAGTCATATGATCATCCTAACAGATGTGTATATATATTCTAAATAAAACTCAATGTGAACATATAATTAAATTCAAAAAGTCTTAGTTAACTAGGATTAAGCAAGAATGTCTCTGACCTGCTAAAGTTAATCTACCAAAAAATAAAAAATGAAAACAAAAAATGTTACAAAAAACATCATCATCCTAAATGGAGAAGCATTGGAAATATTCCCTTTAAAAACCAGCAATAAGATAAGAAAATCTATCATTACTTTAATTCAATATTGATTAGAGAGTCTTTCTTTTAGAAGCATATATCCTTTTCATAGAATCTCATGCTAACCTTGCCGTTGAATATAACTCTAAAAACAGGTGTTCTTAGACTCAAGGCAGGATACTCCTCCCTATCCCTCAAATCATTATCGAGTTTCCTTTTAGAAATAATGCTCAGCAGCAGAGCATATTTCAGCAGTCAATTTAAAGAAGGGGGAAAAAAAAAGAGAGAAAGTATAATTTAACATAGTTAGTTGTAAGCCCAGGAGTATTATCCAAGCTAAGTATAATCTTGCTCTGGGACCAAAGAATTAAATTCATTTTACTTTTTCTTATTCAACAAACACAGAACATAAAGAGCTGTTTTAGTTCATAATTTCATTCATCTTATGATCCAACTGGTATTATACTAAGTAACATTTGTAATTTAACTGTATTATGTGTGTGAACTTTGTACTCCAAGGAGAACTAAAAAGACATTTTATGGCACTGAAATGATAATTTTTTTAAAACTTTTTTTTGCCTTTTTTTCACTTTAGAGGTATTAGAAATTCTAGTTCATTTGTGCTTTGCTCTGAAAATCCAGCTGAGTTTTTAGTGAAGAGAATGGCTTATTTCAGGACCAATGCCTTTTATTCATTTGACCAATATTTATTAGGTGCCTCATGTATGCCTGGCGCTGTTCAGGCACTGGTGATGTGACAATGAATAAAACAAACATTCAGTTCTTGTGTTGCTTAAGTGTTCAGAAACACATGAATGTTGTTCAGTAATAAACACAGGGCAAAGGTGAGTCTGAGAGGTCCTAGAATAGGATTCCCTGTCCCACTACATGCTTCCTTTCTCTCTGAAAACCTTCCATTGCTATACTTTAGGTACAAGAAACCTTCCAGGCTTCTGTCACTGCTCCATACCAAAGCTACACCTCACTGAGCTTTCTTTGGTAAATTAATTTATAATAATAACAATAGCCAGAATCGAAAGGGTACCTTTCAAAAAGGCATGTTGTATGCACTGTCTCATTAAAATCCTGCAATTAGCTGTTATTATTATAATTTGATGGATGAGAAGCTGACGCTCAAAGAAATTCGGAGATACCACACATTATGAATATTAATTCAACTTTTTCTGACTCTAAAGCCTTCACAAACATTTTCCAGTATATCTAGTTGACCCATTCATTCATTCATGAATTCACACATTCATTCTTTCATTCACTAGCTCAGCAAATGCTGAGTTATTATATATCAAAGAGAATTTTGGATTTCATGTTGTTCTCTGAGCATATGCTGAGTGTAGTCTTTATTTATAATCCATCAATACCATATTTTTCCCAGCTATGTAATACTGTGCAATCCAAACGGCAGACAGTTTCTCCATTTCTCTTTCCTCAAAAAAAAAGAAAAAAGTTTTAACAATTAGAATTCTTTCCTATGGAATAATCTGATTTGTAACATGGTGAATCCCCTAATTACCTATCAGTGGGGGAATCAGAGCAGAGGCTGAATAAAGATAGGGTAAGGGAAATTCATTCATTCATTCATTCATGCATTCATTCATCAAATAAATATCCATTGAATGCCATGAATTCTGAGACTGTGGCACCAAACAAAATAAACAAAAATCCCTGCCCTCATGGAGCTTACATTCCAGTGAGAGGAAAGGTAGACAAGTTAACTTCTAAGTTCTCTTCTAACATAAAAGCTTTAGGTTATTAGAAATGGGGAGAAGAAATAGAAAGAGAGAGGCAAGATTTTTGTTTGTTTTTCAACAAAGGCCATATGACAGATTCAGGTTTCAGGGCAGATTCTGGGAACAGTGACTGCAAATTAAGCCTGCTCATCATCTGTGTTCTGTGTTGGTCCTCTGCTCAGCTCTCAAACACACCTGCACACATAAATCACAACCACTGCCAGTTGGCACCACCTTTGTATTATAAATTATTCTCAGAAAACCATATGACCTTCTGTCCTGCTAACTGCCTGTGGGGAAGCTGGCAGTCACTGAAAGTCACTGCCCTTTTCTGATTCTCTCTTTCTTCCTCAATTCACTCACTTATCCCTAGGAGAAACTCTCTTCTTCTTTATACCCACTCAAACACTATTCTTCAAGGCTCACCCAGAAGCCCCTCCAGGAAGACATCCTGGCTGCTTCATTCCTATTGCTGGGAACCTTGTCAGCACTCAGTCTGAGTCATAGACCATTCATTCACTCAGCCCTTCAATAAACATTCAGTAAGTCCTTAATATGTCCTAGAGATTCAGCATAAGAGGTCACAATTCTTGCCTTTAAAAATGGGTAGGAAGAATCAATATCATTAAAATGGCCATACTACCCAAAGCAATCTGTAGATTCAATGCAATCCCTATCAAAATACCAATGGCATTCTTCACAGAGCTAGAACAAACAATCCTAAAAGATATATGGAACTATAAAAGACCCCGAATAGCCACGGCAATCTTGAGAAAGAAGAACAAAGTTGGAGGTATCACATTACCTGATATTAAACTATGCTACAAGGCTACAGTAATCAAAACAGCATCATACTGGCATAAAAACAGATACATTGATCAATGGAACAGAATAGAAGCCCAGAAATAAATCCATACCTAGATGCTCACTTAATATATGACAAAGGGGGAAGAATACACAATGGGGTAAAGAATAAGTGGTATTGAGAAAATTGGACAGATACATGCAAAAAAAAAAAAAAAAGAAAGAAAGAAAGAAAGAAATAAAAAGAAACTGGATCACCTTCTTACACCGTATACAAGAATAGACTCGAAATGGATTAAAGACTTAAATGTAAGACCCGAAACCATAACACTTCCAGAAGAAAATAGGCAGTAAACTTTCTATTGCTAATGGCAATTTCTTTTTGGATATATCTCCCAGGGCAAGGGAAACAAAAGAAAAAAATCAACAAATGGGACTACGTCAAACTAAAAAGTTTTTGCATAGCAAAGGAAACCATCAACAAAACAAAAAGAAAACTGACTGATTGGGGGAAGATATTCATTAATGACACGTTTGATAAGAGGTTAATAGCCAAAATAAATAATGAACTCATGCAACTCAACAACAAAAAAACCCAAACAATCCAATTAAAAAAATGGGCAGAAGACTTGAACAGATATTTCTCCAAAGAGGAAACACAGATGGCCAATAGACATATAAAAAGATGCTCAAGGTCACTAATCATCAGAGAAATGCAAACTAAAACCACAGTGAGATATCGCCTGACATCTGTCAGAATGGCTATCATCAATAAATCAAAGAACAAGTGTTGGTGAAGATGCAGAGAAAAGGGAACGCTCATACATTGTTGGTAGAATCCAATGCAAATTGGTACAGCCACTATGGAAACAGTCTGGAAGTTCCTCAAAAAAAAAAAAAAAAGGATATACCTTTTTATCCAGCAATTGCACTTCTGGTATTTATCCAAGGAAAACCAAAACAATAATTCGTAAAGATCTATGCACCCCAATATTCATGGCAGCACAATTTGCAACAGCCAAGATATGGAAGCAACCTAAATACCCATCAACAAACAACTGGATAAAGAAGTTATGGTTCACATATACAATGGAATATCACTCAGCCATTAAAAAAATGAAATCCTACCATTTGCAACAACATGTATGGACCTAGAGGTTATTATGCTGAGTGAAATAGGTCAGACAGAGAAAGAAAAATACCGTATGATTTCACTTATATGTGGAATTTAAGGAACGAAAAGAACAAACTAATCAAAAACAGACTCACAAATATAGAGGGCAATTTGGTGCCAGACAGAGGGGAGGGGGCCAGGGGGCTGAGAGAATGGGGTGAAGGGTTAAAGAAGCACAAATTAGTAATTGATAGATGGTCACGGGGATGCGGAGCACTGCATAGGGAATGCAGTTAGCCTTAATATATTGGCTAGGTGGAAAACCAGAGGAGACAAAAGAATTAGTGAGGGAATTGTTTATAAATATATAAATGTCTAAGCAATGTATTGTATACTTGAAACTATTAAAAAGAAAAAAAAAAGAATTAAAAAAAAAACCATGCAGGGAAGGCAGACAAGGAAAATAGCAATTTGGTGGTCTTGGTATGACTAGGGTACAGAGGAATCACAGAGGAGGGATATAAGCCTACATCTAGAATTCTGACTTTGAAATGATCTGCTCCATTTGAAATGGGAACATAGGTCTGTGACTTAAAGTCGCAGAGAAGGAGTTATACGAGGGGCCATAACTCCTGGGTAGGGATGAAGGTCTCTGTGCCAACTTTTGAGAACTTAGTTACATGCTACTGGTAGTATTAGGTGCTTTTAAAGTTTCTAACTTCTTCTCTCTACAAATAGATCGTAAGCTCTGTGTGTGCAGGGCCATGTCTCATGCTTCCTCTCTACTCCCCGCAGCACTTAACTTAGTGATGATTCACGGTGAGACCCAACAAGTACTGAGTCTACTCAAAATAATGGCCTAAGGAGAGGTTTCACTCTGCCCGAATGGCCTACGATCTTTCTCTTGCACACTTAACGTTATTTCCTTGCGCATCTTCAAGTCTACAATAAAAGCCCTCCAAAAATCAGTGAGCAATAGGATAGCACATTCCATGAACCACCCAGAAGGCCCTTGGAAACAAAGGGCATTCCCGTACCTGGACATGGGTCTTATGATCATTTTTCATTAAGTAGGTCTAATGGTGAAATGAGTGACAGCAAACTCCCAACTGTGGGGATAAAAGGCTCAGGCTAGGCGGTTAAATATTGCAATGGAAGAAACTGGGATCTTTCCATTTTACCCATTTACCAAACTGTCTTCTTCACAGCTAGTTATAAAAACGAACAAACAAAAAACTGATCAATCTTCCTTTTGCTAAATTATCTCTTTAAAATAAAACTGACTTGGGACAACTGGATAGTTAAATTAAATAAAAAGCTGGATCCATATGTGAGGACAAAAATTCAAACTGCGTGGGTACTAGAAGAAGCGTGAGGTGTTTTTTTTTTTTTTTGAGGGGGAATGGTTGTTTTTATAACTTTTTGTTATTACTTTGGGGAAGGGTTTGTCATAAAACAAAAGGTTGATGAGTTTGACCATAATAAAATAAAATCTTCTATAATGCAAAGAGAATCATAAGCGACATCAAAAGCAAATGAAAAACTGGGAACATTTATAGTTTGTATCGAAAACAAAGGAATAATTCCCTTAGATTTTAAAAAGCTCTTAGAAACTGAGATAAAAAGACTACCAACTCAATAAAAAATTGGGTAAAGGTCACTAGCAGATTATTCACAGAGATAGAAATACAAATAACATTTAAATAGATTTAAACAATCTCATTCTTAATAAGAGAAATCAAATTCAAACCACGCTAGAAAATCATTTCTCCTACGTAAGATTGGCAGAAGACAAAAGTTTGATCTTAAATTTGTTGGCAAGGCTTTGGGGGACCAGACATGTCAATCACTGCAGGTGGGTGTGAAAAACTTCAGGTAAATGTGAAAACGCTAAGACTCGTCTGAAAATACACTCACTCTCTGACTCAATGTCACACAATGTAGCTGTGCGAATGAACCAGGAAGACTTTTACATATTAACGGGGAATGACCTCCAGGATATATTAAGTGGAAGAAAACAAAACAAGATGCAGAACAGTATATACAGTATGCTTCGTTTCGTATAGAAAATATTTATCTGCATTTGTTTGGTTTGCGCAAAGAAAGACTGGAAGGATGAACAAGAAACCCGTAAAAATGACGAACCTATGTGGGGCCAGGGGCACAGAGATAGGAGAGAGATTTCTGTGATTAAAGCAATGAAATCAAATTTTGAAAAATGATACCTGAGAAAAACTCTGAGAACCTATCCAAATAGCAGAGACTGCTGAATAGTGAAACATGAAGCTTGACATCCAAGTCACTAGAGCATTTGTGCACAGTGATAGAACATGAGGCTGGTGGGGAGTGAGAGGATCCAGAAAATATCTGGCTCGCTGACACAGGCTGAAAGACAGAAAGGAAGAACTTGCTTAAGAAAACTAAATAAGTTATGGCCCAAGAAGATCACTGCTTACTTCAAGTTAGTATTTGAGTCCTTCTGCACATCTCAAAGATTTTGTGAGCACTGTGGTGCAATGAACAATGTCAGCATAATTTTGATTCTTTTCTAAAAATATTGATTCTGTAGCCTTACCTTCCACGGAATCCTAATCTAACTCAGGAAGGTATCTGGAGGTTTCCTGGGGAGGGTTATGTACCAGGATGAAAAGGGTGGAAGTGACACATTACGGCAAAGAAAGGGCCAAATGAAGCAAGATAAAAAGGGGATGGAGGTTTTTAAAAAGTGAAAAAAGACAAGGGTGGAATGAAACACTTCATGATGATTCTGGGGGTTCAGAAACAGATAAGCAAGCTGATTGGGAACCTTCTCTGCCTAAACAAGACAGAGAGCCAGCTTGGCCAATACCACAGAAAGGATGCTATCTCCTTTTCTAATTTAATTCCTTAAAGAGCAGGCTGATTTATTCATTTATAATAAAATTTCTGGTCTAATTAAAAATGGAACTTGCCCCTACCTGACCAAGCCTCACCATATTTCTGGCTCCCATTTAATGGAATCAGAAAACAATAATGTTGAATGATAGCTTGGGATATTGCTACTTATTGTGAAAATAAATAATAAGGAAGGACAATGTTGCTAGGCTTGTTTCAGGGAAATTTAAATCAATTCTTTTTCACCTCGACTGAATTTTAACAACAGATAAAGATAATATGATATTTCTCTTAACGAAATTGTGTAACGCTGGCGAATTTATGAAGAAGATTTACCTTTCAGAGGTTTTAGCTTCACCTCGTTTTAGGCTACAGTTTGTAAGGCCTCTGTGCTCCCCTCCCTTGTTCTGATATCCTCAACCTTAAATTCCAAGAATTGCTCTTTCTCTCAGCTCATTTAACATAATACTACTCATGTTTACTTAGCACTCTGCAGGTTGGAAACCTTTTCACATCTGTCATATCTGAGACACTTCCCTGAGAGGGAGGCAAGGTGGGCATCACCTGGCAGGTGGAACTAAGGCTCAGAAAGGTTAACATTATTCATCCAAGATCACAATGTCTATTCTCAGAGCCAGGGCTAGAACTGAAGTGTCCTAATTCCCAATTATGAGCATGCCTAATACATTTATCCAAACGGCCGTGGCTTTGGGTTTCTAGGTTCCAAGAGGTCCACAGAGAGCAGCCAGTTGTGTGATTCATTGCATGATGCTTGACATTTTTCTTGGCAAAACTCTTGGTTGCTGGTTAAGAAGAAACCCTGATTTTTTTCCACCTGAGCTCTCTGCTTAGTTGTACAGTATGTGTCTGTTTCTAGGTTCTCGGCTGGTTGAGGAGGGGCAGTTGGAAAGGGAGAATGTGAGAAATGGTCTCTGTCTTTAACCTTGAAGTTTGAGAACAAAGCACTCTAAATAATTAGAGTATGTTGGGCTCCCAAAAAAACATTGCATTCTCGACTTGCACACTGTAATTACTTCTAGAAAGATTTTTTTCCTGAATTCTGAGCCCTTTCTTTTCCTTACCCCATTTCTTCATCAGAACTCCTTCTGTTGACCCCAGCATTTTTATTCCTGGAACTGGAATGTTATTCTTCCTAGTCTTAACTATTTCGTGGGAAGAGTTCTGGCACTATGTACTTTTTAGCCAAATATGAAACTCTAAGGTCTCCAAGGAAACCCAAAATCTATTGACTATGTTTTTATCCTCCATTTTTTATCTAATTACAATTTACCTACTTTACTAGTGCAATGTGAAGATTAACTGTCCTCAGGTTTCTTTCACATCTGTGAAGGATTTCCACCTCCTCAGGGCACATGTTCTCTAAGAGACAGGAATGAAATAGTAATAAGAGACTTAATATGTAGGAGCCTCAAATAATCTGTGCTGTGTTACCACTTTAGACAGCCTGCATCTCCCTAACACTCTGACAAAGGCACTGGAACGGGATCAACAGCCAAGTGTGAAAGGCCCAGAGAGGAGCACAAACTTCCCTTTCAAAGCCCCTCAGAGGAAATGCATCTTACCCACCCAATTAAGTGGCTGGGACAGGCCTGGGGCACCTGCTGGGCAGGCAGGGGGATTTGGCTGTTGTCAGAGTTGGTCACAAATATTTGACAGCTTGTCCCTCCCCATGAACACTTCTGATGCCTAAAGGTTAATCTTGTGTATTCTTCAAGGTACTACTGACATTTTGTGCAGGATAAATAATGCTTTGTCACTGGGAGCTGCCCTGTGCATTTTAGGATGTTTAGCAGCATCTCTGGGCTCTGCACACCAATAGCAGTTGCCCCAAAACTAAGTTATACCACCCCAAAATATCTCCAGCCATTGCCAAATGTCCTCTGGGGGGGACACAGTCATACCGTTTGAGAGTCCAGTGTGAACATTGGAGGTATTACTTGGATTATGGGCGACCTCCGCAAAAAAGTCCTCCTCCCCCAGGCCAGTGGGGCTGCCGTGGAGGCCTGCCAAGTTACACTTCGTTCTGCTGCCCCTGCGTGAGGCGAGGGACACACGCACATTCACAAATGAAACGTCATCTAATTCATTGCTCATTTATTTAGTTTCAGATCACTTGCCTAGCTTTCTTTCAGCCCTGGCAGCCACACATTGCTAATTTGCTTCCCCTACATATTACACAACAACCAGAGGTTTGTTTTTTACTTTGAAACTAACTCTACTTTGCAAGCTCCTGTTTAAATGTGTCGGGCTCCAACACATTTAAACTCGAGTTGGGTAGTTTTGGGGTGCTGAGATAACGGTGGAGGGAGAACATCCATAAAGAGTGACAAACTGGGGGGGGGCTCTCTTTCTTTCAATACGTCTCATTAGAGTCCCCAGACTTGGCCTTCCTCTCTCTCTGTATCCTACAGTCCAATTTAATTGAGCGACGGCCTCGCCACGGCACACTGCTCTTTCGACAGGAGGGTAAACTCATTCTGTCCGTCATGACATTTGCTTTCTTAAGGGCCTCACAATATGCAGCCTAAATAATTAAATGCAGGTCACATCGCAGCCTCTCTTTTCAAGCCTGTCTAAGGGCACAGTGGGTTCTTTCTGACGCTTAGCTTTTGACCACGTGATTTTTAGAAGCAAGTAAGGTTTCTTTTGTTTAGTTTGTTTTGTTATTGTGCATGACACTTCTCTCCACTAAAAACCCCAAACCTCAGCATAGTGCAAATCCAAGCTGAACAGCTGAAAGGGCTGTGGTTTTTCTGATAGTGGATAAATAGTGACAGTAAGAAATTTGAGACCCTTCTTCCAGTAAGGGTCTTGGAGTAGCCAGCTCGTCATGGTCAGTACTTTCCATTTGTCATCCAGGAAAGTTTAATACTAGGAGACAAATCCCTTGTGTTTTATTGCATGTGTCCACTCACCTAGAGTTGGGATGGGCTTGTCAAAAATAAAGCCAATCTTTAAAATGGCCTAATAAGAGAGAAGTTCCAGGAAGGACTAAAAATAACTCTTACCTGTAGTGTCCATTTTAAACAGTAGATTTCTCTGGGGTAACTGGGAGTGATTATAATGAGCTTGGATTTAGTTTTACCCAATGCTGATTTAAAACATTGCAGAGATTTGTCATTTTTAAGACATATGCCAGATGAATGCTTTAAAATAGATGCAACTTTGCCCGAATTCTGTATAATATAGAAAAATCTGATTGATCTATTAATAGCCAAAGTTCTTGGCCTTGGGAAGGTAGGGTGGCAGTGTTTTTAAAATTCATCGTCTCTGCATAATCAGTTGTGAATCTCTAAATGTGCAAGCTGAGGAATTAACTAGGAACTGGAGCCGTTATCCTTCAGCGTCCCTTTTAATATTATTCCACAGTCTTCATTTCCTTGTGTTTTTCTAATTAGTGCAAAACCAACTGTTTTCCACTCAACTGCCCTGGCTCTTTGTAATCTGCTGAATGTAGCCACCTTCAGAGGAAGAAAACGTACCTCTTGTTCAGGAAATCGGGGCTTGATTAGATGAGCATTGTCAGGTGGCTGGTTGAGAAGCTTTATTTATTTAACCCGATAATTGCATTTTGAGTGTATGGGGCTTGAGGAGGGAGTGGGTGGTCTTGAAAGTGAGGCCTATAGTGCAGTGATCCGTAGTCTCCAGTGGGCTTTAATTTGGAGAAGTAAATTTATGAAAACTAAAAAGAATTAGGAATTCTGGTTTCTTACTCTGAGGATCCAACAATATGGTCTTAGACGGTAGAACACAGCTGTTTAGGGTCCTAGATTATCTCCTCTTTCAAGATGGTGCTTCAAGTCTGTGGGTTTGCTTACAAATATCTAAGGAGCAGGGCTATATCACTAACCTGTCCCCAGCCCACAGTGTCCTCCAGTGGCCTGGACACAGAGTAAGAGATAGATAAACCAAAAAGAACTAGTTTAGAAGTCACAGAGTAAGAGATAGATAAACCAAAAAGAACTAGTTTAGAAGTCACAGAGTAACAGATAGATAAACCAAAAAGAACTAGTTTAGAAGTCAACTCTCTTCTTTGCTTTTATTCTTTTTCACAATCTTGTTTAACAACTAACCAGTTCAACTTGAAAATTTTCAAAGATCAAATATCAGAAGAGCAAAGGTTCTGAAACTTTGTCTCTTTTAGATCTCAAGGGTATGATATATTTTCATCAATAAGAGTGGCTCTGTGATAATAATTCCAAAATCGGGGCAAGGATTATGTAAATCAAGCCAGGAAGCATGGAGCCACTTAGAAAAAAACAAAACAGAATTCTGATATGACTCCGATAGCTCTTATGAAGAGCCATCACTAAAGAGTAAGCTAAAATTCTATATTCTTGAGAAAAATTGGAGAAATGGATTCACTGCTTTCTCTAGCATAGCCCTCAGAGAAGGGGAAATGTGCTTTTCAATTTCTCTCTGTAGGTAGCTGCTCTGGGTCGGGTCTTTTTTTATCTGGACATAAAAAGGCCCAAATGGATGACGGATGTGTGCACAAGGAGCTAACCAAAACCTTAGCCAGTTCTGTGAATTAGATGCATTTTTATTCAACACTTACGATTTAACATTTATTAAACACCTCTGATGTGCCAGGGCCTGTGCTAAGTGAAGAATATGAATGAGAAGCAATCTTGGCACAAATGAGAGAGAAAAAAATTAGTATAATCTCAAGTGGCCAGTGACAGAAATAAATATAGTATATACAGGAGAACAGACTATAAAGGGTATTTGAGAATGGCTAATGTTGGAGCATCTGGGCAGACTTCCTGAAGGAGGCATAAAGTCTGAACTGAATCTTAAAGACTAAGTAGAAGTTACATGAAGGTTAGAGAAGAAGGATCTGCAAGCCATTTCAGGAAGCAAGACCACAAAAGCAAAGGCACAGAAGTCCCTAACGATATCATGTGTTCAGAAAAGAGTGAGCATTTTGATGACAGATAAAATTTAATATAGAAAATGGAAAAAAGATAAAGTCAGAAAGGCAAAGCCAAGGTGAGCTTTGTGAATCTTGTAAGAGGAGGAGATTAGATTTTGTCCGTGGATAATGGCAAGTCCTTAAAGAATTTTAAGCAAAGGAACATGATGAGATTTTGCACTTTGGTGGCAGCATGGATGACACATTTGAGTACGAAGGGACTGGCAGTGGGTTGACTGGAGCAAGGGACAAAAGGAGGTAGTAGGGCTGTGTAGACCAGATGAAGGCACTATAGCAGAAGAGCTGGAGAGGGAGTAGATGTAAGAAGTATTTGGGAGGGAAGCCAGCAGGACCTTGGGACACCCAGGATGTAAAGAAAGAGTCACGGAAAACTATTAGCTTCATAGTTTGTATAGTTGTCCATCAGTATCCACAGGGGATTGATTTCAGGACCCCCTGCAGATACCAAAATAAGTTACAGATGCTCAAGTAACTTATATCAAACAGCTTAGAGCAATGCTTACAGTCAGCCCTCCACATCCACAGATTCCCAGCATGGATTGAAAATAGTGTTTCTGAACCGTGGGTGGTTGAATCCGTGGATGTGAAACCCATGGATACAGAGGGCTGGAGGGCTGGCTGTATTCCTAAAAGAATGGTGAAACCATCAGTTAAGACAGAGAGCCTGAGAGGCAGAGGTTTCTAGAGAGAAAAAGAGAGGTTTCAGTTTGGATTTTTGCCCTAGAGGTATCTGGCAGGGTCGGCGATGGTGGCGGGCAACCTGATAAATGATTCAGAAGCTTGGGGGAGAAGCGTTGGGTAGAGATTATTATGTTACTTTTTACCACCCAGGTCCAGCAGGGTCAGCTGAGGGGTGAGATCCTCTCCTTGCCTCCATCTGGAGATAAGAGCTTCATTGCTTCAGTTCCACTGGGTCTGCCCTCATCCTACATTCTGTCTGTGGCTCTCTCTCTCTCCCTCTCACCTTTCTACCCTTGTCCCTTGCTCATGCCTTTTCCAAGACCCTGTCTGTGGGAAAGACGCAGGAATATTTCTTACGCCCAGCTTGTCAGACTAGAGTGGGTAGCTCTGTGGAAACAAAGCCACAAAATTACTCCCGTCTGCAACCTCGCCCACTGGGCCACCTACTCAGCTCTTAAATCCTGCTCTCACCGCTGACTCTGTGCTAACAACCTGGATTTTTAATACATATTTCAAAGTCAAGCTAAAGAAATCAACCTTGAAATAAGAGATGTATATTTACTTTAGTGTTTTATGAGCCCGGAGGCAGGGTTTTGGAAAGCAGGTTTCTTTTGCCACATTCGGTGTGATTCAAAGAAGCAGGTGTGATTCAAAGAAGCAGGTGAAAAACCAGGGAAGGTGGAGTCATAGGGCACTCTGTTTTAAAGAGAGGGCCCCTCAGGCATGCTGGGAGGCAGGTGAGTGGCTAATGACTGAGCAGCTAATGAGAAGGGTGGTGGAGAGGGCACAGGGTGAGAACGCTTCTGAGTGTGCATTTCCTAGAAGTTGTGGAGGACAGATTGCCACTGTCAAGTGCGCTCCTCTTTCTGAGGGAAATTTCAGAGAACCAAGGAGAGAGCACATGTTTGAGAAAGGGCAACTATCTTGGAGAGCATCCAATAAGGCTTCAAGATCTATAGGCAAATTCCATTCTGCAGGTTGGGACCTCTATTACAAAACCTTGACAATTTACCCAAGAGAATGCAGGGGTGGGGTGGGGGGGGTGGGGGTGGGGAGGCAATCTCACATTCACAGGCACATGTGATGAAAAGCATAAACCAAAGGAAACTGAGCTTGAAGGGAAGAAAATCTCCTGCATCAAGGCACACCTCCTACTTTTAGCTGCGTTTTCTCTTAATTGTTTTCTTTTATTTTTTTTTTTTACAGATCAACTTTGCCTACAACTAAAAAGTTAATGGTGATGCATCTACCCTGAATGCTTCTTCCTAGGATTCGCTGGAAGCCAGCAGCACCCAGAGCCACGCCCGCTGTCTGCATACCCACCCTCCCGGCAGTACTGTCACCAGCCAGGGCTGAGCTGTGCTCGCTTGGTGAGGCAGGGTGCATTGTGTGCAAATGACAGCGCTCTAGAAACAAGTCCACTTTTATTATTTATTTATTATTATTAGTGTCAGGTATATTAGCACAATGGTTAGGCCTTTACACAATTTATGAAGTTATTCCCCCAATTTCCCTTGTACCCATCTGGCACTATGCTTAGCGATTGCAATATTATTGACTGTATTCCTTAGGTTGTACTCTAACCCTGTGACTGTTCTGTAACTGCTAATTTGTACTTCTCCATCCCTTCACCTTTTATACCCTTTCCCCAACCTCCTTCCCCTCTGGTAATCACCAGCTTGTTCTCCGTATCTGTGAGTCTGTTTTCATTTTGTTTGTTCATTCTTTTGTTCCTTAGATTCTGCATATAAGTGAAATCATATGGAAGCAACCCTAAGTTCCCATCAAGAGACAACTGAATAAAGAAGTTATGGTACATATATACAATGGAATATTATTCAGCCATAAAAAATGAAATTATACCATTTACTACGATAAGGATGGAGAATATTATGCTGAGTGAAATAAGTTAGAGAAAGGCAACAAGTCCACTTTTAAAGGCAGAAGAAAGGATCTTCTTGTTCACTGTGCAGCATCCAGGGTTACTCTGCCTAGACCTCAATGTCTCATCCCAAAAAGCACCATTTGCCCATATACTACAGCAATAGAATGAAAGAAGCTTGCTCCTTTCAAATAGGAATTTGCTCTAGTTGGAGGGAATATGATGAGCCAAGTGAGTAGAGAGAAAACAATTCAGGCCGAGGCTCACTTCCCTCTGCAGGACAGAAAAAACGAGTTAAAGGAGCAAGTTGAGAGGATGATATGGATATGTCCTCTCCATCGACACTCCCCTGCTCCTGATCTCATTTGGACCTGGGGCCTTAAATGCCATCTACACGCTGACGCTCAAATTGACATCTCTAGACCAGACCGGATCTGCTGAACTCCAGATTCACACAGCCTACTAGCTAGTCAATACCTCCATTTGCTTAACGAGCATCTCAAACTTAGCATGTCCAGAATTAACCACCAATCTGCCTCCCGAAGCCCCAACGCAAGGCCTACTCCATTCCAATCCTCAGAACAGCATCCCTACTAGGATCTAAACTTTGCAGCCATCTTTGACTCTGCTTTTTCTTTCACCCCACGTGCAACCTATCAGTGAATTGTGTTGTACTTTTAATTAGATCTGGAAGCAGATCATTCTCACTCCTTATCGTACAAGCCATATGTGATTATTAATATTAAAATTCAAGTTAATAACAATTAAAAAATTGAAACAGATGAAAAAAGCATGTCTCAAGTGAGAATTCCTAGGAAAACTATAGCAAAAATTAAATTTAAAAATTCAGTTTCTTACTCACACTAGTCATATTTCAAGTGCTTATGGGCCACATGGTACAGGACAGTGTGGATACAGAATATTACCATCACTGGGGAGGGCTCTCTTAGTGCTGCTCACTCCTTTTATGGTGACTACCCTAGTCTCAGCCACTAACATCTCTTGCCTGGATGATGTGATAGCCTCTTAGTTGGTCTTGCTTCCTCAGGCTTCGCAACACAGCAGCCAGAGTAAGCCTTTTGAAACACCTATGCTCAGAGATGTTGAAAAGCTCCCACATATGTTTCTCAGAGAAGAAGCAAAGTACTCAGAATGGCGAGCAATGCCTTACCAGCTCTGGTCACTTTTACCTATCTCACCTCGTCTCCCAGTCTTCTCCTTGCTTTCTCTGCCGCAGCCACACTGGCTACCTGCTGCTCCTTCTCAAGTCTTCAGTACTAGCTGTTCCTTCTGCCAAGAATGCTTTGCCCCTAGATATCTTCATGGCTCACTCCCTCTCTTCCTTCGACTCGCTACTCAAACATCACCTTCTCAGTCAGGCTTGTTCCGAATGCTCTGATTAAGTTTTAACATCTCCCTGCCTCCACCACCTTTCCCAGCCCTCCTGCTCTCCCGCACCATACCCAGCTTTACTTTTTTTCCCTGTAGTACTTATCTCCTTTCAACAAACTAGATACATTAATAGTTTATTATACGTCTTGTTTACTGTCTGGCAGAGATCTTTGTCCATTTACTCACTGATGGAAAGCTGGTCTAGAGGAGGCTTTCAATACATATTTGTCCAATAAATGTATGGTGTTTTAGAGCTGGAAGGGGCCCTGGAAATCATTCTTGGGTGGAGCAATTGAGGGTCAGTGAGGTGAGGTTATTCACTGTGGACCCATGATAGGTTCAAGGAAAGAACTTGGACTAAAAGCTGGACAGACCCTAAGCATTTAACTGGGCAAGCCTCATGAAAAAAACTCCCTTTTCTCTTTATCTGTCACAACCAGAGGGACACTGACCAACAGAGAGCTGATGGGGACAACCACCTAACTAAAATGCCAGGGATGTTTGCCACTTTCTTCTTGGTAAACCTTGGCAGAGTTCAACCATTGATCCTGCTTCTTAATGGCTGGTAGGAAGCAAGGAGCAGAGTGAAGGCTCAGATTAATGGCTATTCATACATGCCACTCTTATGCCCCTGTGTCACAAATGCAAGACACTTGGAAAACTGGAAACACACATGGTGGCTAAATTACATTTTTCCCTAAAGCAACATATCAGTCTTGTTTTAAAAAAGAAAGTCTTGGTTTCATCATATAATTGCTAAGTTAGTATTTGAGAAAAAAAGTAGGTTAGTATGAAAAGAACAACTCTCCAATACATCATTAAAATATTTCTGACAATCCAGAATAGATTAGAAGAAAGTCAGACTCCAGATCACATTTTGTGTTAGGGGTACATCTGTCCTCTTGCATGTGTAAGGAATTGCCATCTGACTATACATATTTTTAAATGCCTCAGGATGATGATTTTTCTACTGCCAATTCTGATTCAAACAGAAATAGTGTGAGGGAGTTTTAACCTCATAAACAGACCTATTCATAATGGCATGGCTAACAGATCCAGAGCTACACAGCACGGTACGAGCAAAGAGCCTGGTAATTCTATCCATGGCTCACTGCATAATTTAACTTGCCAAAGTATGTAATTAAGAACAAAGTTATCTTTATAGTCATTCCTTCATTACTGAGATAACTCAATTGGAGACTTTTTGTGAGATGCCAGATTTAGAAATAAAATCTTTACAGACTGCACTGCAATGTCATGAAGATTATACCAGAAAACAAATTGATGCACGTAGAACAATCTTCTGTATGTGCCAGAAAATGCGATCTCAGAGGAGGGATATATAGCTAAGATGTAAAATAAGTTGGGGGAGAGGTGGAAGCAGAGCACAGTGAAAGGTTTAATCGGCAGCTTCCACAAGAGAGAGGAACTCCGAACGTCCAGTGTGCTCCCCGTGCGTTACCTGGGGTGGCGCTCTTCATTGTTTTCACTAATTTGCCCCTTCCAGCTCCAAAACCATTATTTCCATAGTCCGGGTCACTGTCACTATCACTGCCACCGCTGGCAGAGTACGAACGCATTCTGGGTACCTTGTCCTAAATGGGTAATATGAGACTGTTAAGATTATTCATGCAAATCAAACTTGGGCAGAAAATCCTGCGAGGATGTGAAACAATTCCTATTTGGCTGTTGCTTGTGTACACAGAATGCCATGCCCACTGCCCCACCCCCAAGAGCAACTCAGCTCGGCCTGTCGTCTGTCTTCGGAGCTGGCGCAGTCCACTCAATTACCAGGGCTGCAGAAACAGGCTTGCACTAATGAAGCCATTGCCCATACTCTGCCATTGTCCCAGGCATAGGAAAGTCCCCTATTACCTGCTCTGAATTTTGTACACTTTTTTATAGGGTCATA
Source organism: Pteropus medius (assembly GCF_902729225.1). Lineage (NCBI taxonomy): Eukaryota > Metazoa > Chordata > Mammalia > Chiroptera > Pteropodidae > Pteropus > Pteropus medius. The sequence goes on from NW_024345601.1 coordinate 14,255,639, forward strand.
TTTTTCTCAAGTGCCCATTACAGCTGCTGTTCCAAGCCTAATGGCTTATTTATTTAACTGATCTCATCATTGGCTTTCAAGTATTAGAGGGTATGAAAAAAATCAACCTTGGGAACAAAAAAGAATAAATGTTTGCGTAATTTATAATTTTCTTCCAGCTCCTGAAAGGATAGGAGCCTTTAGGAAAGTATACAGTTGCTAATCCTATATAATCTTCAAATCTACTGATAATTCACAGGTCCAGGGACGCAATCTCCCCTTTTGCTCACATGCACACTCAGCCTGACCCACCGGGATGTCACTGGTGTGGCGATCATGCAATATGCAGGAATTGCTGAAGATGGTTGAAACTCAATGAACAGTTTTTACCTCTGTGCACACAGGCAGAATACTGGATCTAAGACTGCAACTCTCGTGTTTGGGCCTTTCTTTTATGTTCGCAGACTGCCCTGTCAGAGCCAATTATTTCCCATCTATCCCAGACGGTTCAGGCACAGATGTATAGGATGGGTCTCTAAAGGCTGTTTGGGAGAGTGCCATTTGGTTGGAAATTATAAAAATACATTTCAGAGTATAAGCTTTTTCAGCTGGGGTTATAAATCCAAGCACTTACTCATTTCTATTATTCCTTCATTCACTTACTCATTTACCCACCCATTTAACAGATGCTTATTGAGTATGTACTCTGTGCCAAACAGTATGTTAGGTTCTGGGAGTACAGAGCTCAATACAGGAGATACGAGTAGTCTAGCAAGGATGATGTCCATGAAGCATGACAAGTCTACTGGCTATGGTTCCAGGGGCGCCCCATGTCTAGAGTCCCTGCAGGACCCCAGTAACACATTCTGGGTATGATGAGATGCATTTTTCCATCCCTCTATTCAACAAACACTAATTGAAATGGGCGCTGTGCTGAGTACTGAAAATATAAAGCTAATTCTTGCTTCAAACTTTCCCTCCCTGGCAGTCAATGAAACAGAGTTCTAAGTTCCAAGCCACAGTGGTGATTCTTACAAGACAGGGCAGGATTTCCAATGGGCAGAGCTGGTGGAAGATGATGAGGAAAAGGACCCCAGAAAGGTACGTGTTTTGGGGGATGTGAACGTTGGATGAGGAGCGCACTGCCATCACAGGTAGAGGGGACATATCCCTCCTGCTCAGCAGTGAGTAATTCTCTTTCTTGGAATTACCCAAACCTCTTTGCCACTGTCATCATCTGTTGTTTCTGAACGATTTCCTAGCTCAATTTTGGGTGTCTTTTAGGGGTTTCTCCATAATGTTGGGATTGGGAGAGCCAAGGCAGCAAAAGCAGACAGGGTCAAGGAAGGGCTGGGAAGCTCTGGTAATTGGTCCCTACATCCTTCCTCCTGCCCTTCTTACTCCTGGGCACCAACAAATACCCTGAGGTGAGCCAGCGCCAGGACAAGTTGAGGGATAGTGAACAGGTTGACTATGGCCCAAGTAATCAGCTGGCATTGGTAAACAGGATGGGGTGCAGGAGAGAAAAGCAAGTAACCCGAGGAATGACTTAAGAGTCCCTGTGTCATGAGCCCTTCCCTAGGTCCAGGTGCACACGAGGAGGCCTGTGTGTGCCATCTCAGGGTAGATGAAGAACCCAAATGATAAGGATAGAAGAAATGAGGGTCTCACTGTCTCTGGCAAGTCGGAGGGCTCAGTCTATTCATCCCCAAAAGGAGTCTAATTATACCTGCTTTACCCATCTCATAGGAACAAAGTAAAGGTTAAAGTAACTGAGGAGATAATGAAAAAATATCATCAAATCACTTTAAATGGGGCTCTTATGACTTGGGAGAGAGAATGCCTGTTTTACAATGTCTTACCAGGGCAGAGTATCCACACCTCGAGAATCGTGGTGCAGATCCATGGAGGCACTTTGAATTCTGCTCCTGAACCTATGGTGTTACTTACTAATTCAGGAAAAAAGGTGAGCCTCGAGCCTGGGCTTTTAGTTACTGAACGGACAAAAAAAAATTTGACTTAAATCAATCACAAAAGTGTTTAAGGAGTTCACCATCAGGATTAACAGGTGGAAGGCGTCTTCCTGTCGGCCATCCCTTACCTGGGTCTCCCCAGAGGGGTCTTCACCTCCCCAGTTTTGAAGCAGCTCCCTTTCCATTGTGTCTTCAGCATATTTGAATGACGAACAAGTCTGAGGCCTTGGCTCTGCTTCATTCTGCATTGGGGAATTGATTTTTCCTAAATGAGGAAATGTATATAAAAATCATAATCGGTTTTTTTCAACTCTTTACAAGTTCAGGTAGGAGGATGGAGAAGAAAATCAGAAATAATAAGAAAAAGTCCAAATAGAATGAAAGCTGCTTTTCCTAACATTCTGTCCCCTGTGCTAACAGATGCAGTTGAATTAATTATGTATAGCCATAGAGGATGGCCACCTTGGAGGCCTGAAGGCAAACTGTCCTTGGACCACTTTTCCACAAAACATCGATAGTTTTTTCATATGAGAAAAGGTTCAGTGGGCAAACTGGGAAACATTGATTATTTCTCGAATAGTGCTTGTCATCAAATAAAAACCAAGTTTCCTTGTTTAGAGGGTTTCTCAGAGCCTTCATGGTGCTAATGGGAATTGTCATAATTTCTAAAGGGAGGATGTAAATTTTCAGCCTTTCCCAAGTGTATTTGAGAAGGGGACCCTTATTTTCCTAAAATACCTGTGAAGGTCATTTTAAATAATGTGGCTTGGGAAATTTTTCTCAGAGGCCCTTAGAGACCTTGCAGGGTAGTACTTCTTAAGCTCTGATTTGCATGTACATCAGCTGAGCTTTTGTTAATTGCAGATTTTTCTTTAGTAGGTTTGGGGTCTGAGATTCTGCATTTCTGACAAGTTCCCAGATGATGCCAATGATGCTGGCCCACGGATCACATTTTGAGTAGTGAGGATGTAATTAACAGAACGATTAAAGGATGTTCCTCCATTACCCACAATAGTAGATTAACGTGCAAAGTATATTCTTTCTCACGCCAGAAAGGAGAATTGCTGTTATTATCCTCCAGCCTCAATGATTATCAACAGGACATGCTGTGATAGCCTCTCAACAGCGTTTTGCTGTGAGCAGAAGCAAAATAATTATATTTTCATCAACAGTCTGAGATTTGCACAGTTATTTCCATTTTTGATATGAGGATAAGAGAAAAAAACAATTCAAATGAATACATTAAATAGAAAGTGACTGCTCTAAACCGTTTGCCTTTTGTTCCAGCTAATTCCCCATTTCTGAGTTTTTAAAATGAGTAACCAATGGCCACAGAGAAAAAAGAAGCCTTGGAAAGATGGCCCTGCCTCTGGAGCAGGTGTCTCCAACTTCAGATGGGTACCGGTCAGTGGCCTGTTAGGAACCGGGCCGCACAGCAGGAGGTGAGAGGCGGGGAGTGAGAGCAGCTTCATCTGTATTTTCAACCGCTCCCTAGAGCTGGTATCACTGCCTCAGCTCCATCTCAGGTCATTAGGCATTAGATTCTAACAGAAGCACCGGTTCCTGGGGCCAAAAAGGTTGGGGACCGCTGCTCTGGAGCATGGTCACAATATCATTTGGTGGACAGAAAGCTTTAGGATGGGTGACACAAAAAAATTTCCTGCAGCGTGTTGACCTCACTCTCTACCACATACTATTTTTTTTACAACTCTTCATGACAATTTAATTAAGGCACAAACCTTAGAAAACCGGTGCAGTGAATATTAGCAGCAAGATCAGAACAATCTCCTTCCTATCCCCTTCCTATGAAGCAATTCAAGGCTTGCGGTTTCTATTCAATTTGTTATAATGACAGTGTTTAATCATGGAGTCTAGTCGGCAACTTGCCACTGAATTGAGGCCACACATGTGACTATTCAAGCATGGGGCACATAATCTATAACTAGGATTTCACCCCTGAATCTCTGGAGGCTGTGTCATTAATTAACAATGCATTTATTTTAATACGCATTCCAGCTTTCTAAAATGTAGCCTTGGCTTGAAATGAGCAGAAGTTTGTGATGAAACATTCATGGCAGTTAGTATTACGGTATGAGGGAAGAACTCAGCCCTGGGGATAGCCCAATCACGGTTATTCGAAGATGTTTAATTAAAAGTCTTCTAATTTCTCAGAAGTCTATAGTATAATCTCTACTTGTGGCTCCTTTCTAATCATCAAATCATAAATGAAAGTCTTTAGAGTCCTATTTTATATGCTTATGTATGTCATAAATGCAACATAAACCATACAAGTTAAAATTTATGTAGTGCCATCCTGAGCTGTAAAAAATAGTTTTAATCTTGAAGGAACAATAAAAAAAACTTCGACCCTTAGCCCGGGCCTAACTTTAATCATGAAAGCTCGTTTCAGTTGACTGCAACCAAAGATAACATTTCTCGGTGGGAAGGCTCTCTCCATTCTGTTGCAGTTAATGCACAGTCTACTGCTGACGTTTCAAACTAAGTTTTTTATAGTTCGACATATAAATATATTTGAACAAGATAGGATTATGTCAGAAAACATAGGTTTCTCACTGGACGGCAAACAACATTTCAGTTAAATTTATGTCTTGAACCTAAATTGGTTTATATTCAGAGTTAAGTTTAAAAGATCAAAGCAAAGCCCCATGTGTATGTCGTGTTTTTTTTCTTAATCAAATTACATACTATATACCTGTGCTTACATGCTTCTTTTATATATGTATACACTCCTTAATATAATGTCTTAAGAGTAGACAATGCTTACTGCTTTTTACTTTTCTCTTGAGGACATAAGGATTTTCATGCATCTACATTTCTACTGGGCAGAGGTCACTCACTGACCTCCTGGTAGAAACCTTTTCTACTGCTTGTTTCCTATTTTGTTAGCAAGTGCATTATTTGGGTGAGAAAACAATCTAATTTGGAAAGTAACAGGCGTTTTACCTGAGGAGGCTGGTTTTGGGAGGCGACTTTGAAGAGGTCGCATCCCCCCGGCAACCATGATGGGGTCAGATGTGGAATGAACAATGGCAGTGTCTGCCAAGCCCTGGCTATCAGCTGAGGAAGGCACTTCTCGTTCAAGGGTCTGGGCTCTGATGGAAGGAACTGCGCAAAGGGCTGCAGGAGACAGAATGGGCTCAGTGTCCTCTGTGGAGTCTGCTTGACACAGGTACCGTCCCGTTGAGCGACTCCCCGCGTCTGGGAGTGGGAAGGTTCCGATCCCACTGTCCAGTGTTCTCATCTGGCAGTTTGATTCTAGACACAGAAACATAGTAAGGATCAGAGATGGCTCTCACAGAAAGATAAAAGGGTCATGGGCATTTGGATCTGATCTGGAGGAGAGGGGACATCTAGAAGGAAGAAATCCTATTCGTGATATAGTAAATTTCCAGAAAGTGGCATGAAACCGGCATTTAATTGAACATGAAAATATTCCCTTCACATAATATAAGGTAAGAAGTCCGGCAGTTACTGACACAAAAGGCACATGTGCAATATATACTCTGGAAGGCTCTCTGGAGCTATAACAGAAAAGCAACAGTCATTAGAGAATAAAAATTATTTTTGATCACCCTTATTTCAATTGGGAATCATGTGACTTCAACCAATTAAGTAAAATTTATTAACTAAAAGTAATAAGCATATCTAACAAATCAATATCCTAACAAAGATAATTGTGCATTTCTTGCATGATTCATCACTCATTCTGCTAAGTCTGTGACCTCTCAATTGGACTATGAGGACAAGTAATTCTATAAGGGTCATCCCAAAAGTTACCTTATAGGTGGAACGTCACTTATCATGTGGGCTTCATTTGACCCAATTGCCATTTGAAGTCTTATTGAGAAGACTATAAAGCTATGTTCTTTCACTTTACGCAATGACAAAACTCATCAGGACTTTTTGGATTTCTTGTCATTCCCAGGGATTCCACTAGTCCCTAAAACAAATTAAGTTGATTCCACCATACTTGTGCGACATAGTCTGCTAATGATATCTCATTAGCTGAAAAAAATGTTACATATTTTTTATAACTGAAAAAAATAACTGAAAAATAATATTACATATTTAATTTCTGAAATGGTGGTATGGTTTATCCAAGCCAATGCGACAGCTCCCAAGATCCGCTTGTCACTCAAAAATCTCCTGTTTATATGCAAATCTTAGAATGAAACATCCTTAGTAAAGTTTATATCAGCATCTTTTAAGTTTAGGACTAAGAAGTGCAACTCAGCACCATGTTAGATGCAATGGGGAATATAATAGGATATGAGTAATCCTTGTATCAGTTGGCTCAATAGCTAACATTTTGGTGGTGCTTCATGGAACAGTGGCTTGGACTGTGGTATCTGCCAATAACTAATTATATGAACTCTTGCACAAGACCTGTGATCTCTTGAGGTCTCAGATTCCTTATAGGGTTGCTGTGAGGATAAAAATATGTTCATTATCAAATCTCTAGAATTTAGAATGACACCTAGCATAGCCGAAAGAATGAAATAATGAATGGCAACATATACAAAATGCTTAGTATATTTATTAGGTATTAATAGATATATGATAGGTAAATAGTTTATCTTTAAGTAACTTTCTTATGCAATCTCCTTTTATACTCAGCAATTAGTATTTGAACTTCAGAATCTGCCCCCACTCCCATCCCTGGACACCTCTTTGCTCTGAGTGACTAGTAGAAATCTGAGAGTTTTCTAATACTAAGATAAAAGCAAAGGGGCTGCATAGAGAGTTGGCTTTTGTAGATTCTAGTAGGTTTGGTGCTTAGTTTTGAAAGCACTAGAAAAATGAGGTCCCTGTCAAAAGAGAGGCTTCAGTCTCCAAAGTGATATTTAGTAGGGGGATGGTAGTTAGCCCCTCTACAGTATGGTACCATTTAGCCATCTCATGTACTGTAGAATATCAGAGACCGGTCAAGGACTGCAGGAGCCCTGAATCATATGGCTATGGTCTGAGATCTTTCCCAGGATCATGAGGGCTAAGTTTTAGCCCCATTCATTTCAGGGCTTCCACCTAGTCAGCTTTACTGTCAACCAGCTTTACAGATTATTTGTCTTCTCTATTCATTTCCTCCTAATTAAAGAGAATTAATTGTTACAGAATGGCGTTTTTGAGAAATGATCAGCTGTTTGCATGGGGAGGTGTTGCCAGGAGAGTTCAAAAAGAAAGATCCTGTTATTCAGAATTCAGTGTCCTTTCTTCATTTTAGACTAGATACACAACACTCAGATTTAGCATGTCCACGTGTTGTACTTGGTGCAATTCTAAATGTCTGAACTCTTTCAGTTTCACAGAAAAGTGAATCTTCATCAGGACCAACTTAGTCTCTGAGGATAGGAATCAAAGATTCATGGCTGTAACAGCTGAGATGGGTTAGTCCCTACATGCCGGGGCTGCCTGCCATAAAAATTTACCCCAATGCACCTTAAGGACGGCCTACCCCTGAACCAAAGAGTGCTCAGCATGGAGGAACGTTGGGGTATCTTCTCTTTTTGTGAAGATAGATTATCAAGTTTGGCTGCTTATTACAGTTACTAGAAGCTCACTGCTTTCTTTGTAACATCTCTCTATTTTCACCACCTAAAGGTAAGAGCTAATTTTTGCCATTTACAAATGAGGAATACTAGCTCAAAAGGTTAAATAACTTGCCCAAGGCCATATGCTATAAAGAGCTTGGATTTGAATCTAGGCTTGCCCTACTGAAATGACCAGGTGCTTAGCCACCGAGCTAAATTGATTCCCTCCAAAAGCACAGGTAAATCCAGAAATGGGGTCCACTCAGTCGATAGCCACTGAGGCAGCCTTGTAAGCAGAAGACTCACAGAATAGTCACTGTTTCTTGGCAAGGTGCCCAACTTCTCCTCTGAAATTGGTGCAGGCTCCTGAATTTTAGCTAATTCTCATGCTCCCTATCCTGAGGTTGGAATCTACAGTCAACAAGTTCGGCATCTAGGCAGTTGCTGCCCCTACTCAGGATGACTATGCACCCTGATCTGAATGGTTCTTGCGAATCACAACTGCCTAGTAACTCTTCCCTGTGCCCTCTTGGATTGTATCTGCAGACTTCCATGTGGCAATTTTTCTGACATTTATTTCACCTCTCTGGGCAATGATAAGTATTGCCTCCATGAGCAGTGTGTTTCTGGCTTTGCCTAAGAACTCTCTCTTCACCAAGTATTTTATGGTTCAGAGAGCACTTATGCCAGTCCTCTCCAATGGAGGCTCAGAAAACAAAAGTGAGATTGTTGGTTGCCTTTTCAGTGACTTCTGAGGAAAGATCCTAGACAGCAAAGCCTGCGTATGTTGGCCTGGCTTATCACACTAGGCAGGAAATGCGCGAGGAGGGATCTGGGGTAGAAAAAGTGATGAAGGATGCCTATGTCTGATATCCTTCTGAGAACAACATTTTCTGGTATCTGTCCCTTTAAATTATTTTTCTTTCCCTTCTTTCCCTTCACATTAATGTCACACCAGAATGTATAAAACAAGATTTTTGGTATTCCTGACTGCTCTGATTCTCTGAGAATTGTGTGCACTGACATTAAACACAGAAACCAATTGCTATTAAAGCCATTTTTATTTCTAAAAATTATAGTTACCAAATGTAGTGAATTTGAGGGACCCATTCATAAGTACCTATGAAATGAAGTGTGGACAGTCAGGAACTCAGGCACTGTATGTCAAGTTTCACCCGCAAGCAAATTTCTCCAGAATGCATAAACCTTTGGAAATGGAGCTTATATTGAAAATGCTGACATCTTCTTTATGTAGTTTCTTCAAGGCACTATAAGTTTCTCATAGTTAATAAAAATATTGTAACCTGAAGAAGGGTTAGATATTGTAATTCTGAAGCCAGCATTTTCCTCAGAGAATTATAAGAACTCACAAAATAATTAAATGGCTGTAATAGGAACAAAGTTCAAAGCAGCAAGCCAGTCTTGCATCTCAAATGAATTGATTCGGTCTTGATCTTGACAAGTTTAAGTTCACATTTGTGGCTAGGAGAACACCTGCTAATGAGTTCAAGCTTTAGGTCACTGAATGGACCAGCAGGTTTCATTCTTCTAAGGTCACCAGTTATGTCTCTGACCCTGGTGAGCCCTCCCACCTACTTCTCATTGTCCTATTTGCCTTCTCTCTATCTCTTAAGGTAAGTTCTCACTTATCACCAATTATCTCCAAATATTTCATGAGATGACTTAGCACACTGTCTCCCAGTCCTTTTAAAGTCGTGGCACACATAGAAAATACAGGGCTCAATGAGGAAAACACTGGCTGCCCCAGGACCACTGGCCACCTGAGAGCTGAGGGCTCAATATCTCAGCACACCTGGGATCCATTCAGGGCATGTCAACAGCAGAATGCTACAGACTTTCTTACTTCCAGAGTGGACTCAGGATCTTCTTTAACTCACAGCTCGAATACATTACCGTGCATATCTCTGGTAGGCAAGGAGACAGATACCTTTTTAGTCTCTTAGCAGCCAATATGGGAATTTCTAAGGCCTCGTTTTTTAGGAAAACTGCTGAGAGTGCTTGGATTAGGAATACTGTCTGGCATTAGAGCTTCAGTAAAGAGGGAAGTTATCGTGCCTAAGAGGGAGATGAGCAGCCTGAGTGTTCGCAGCCAAAAAGGGTGAGGTTCTGTTTGGGTAGGTGGGTGGATGGCAGAGAAGAAATTTTGGAGAAACATTTCCACCAGGGATTTTTCAACTGTTAACTTAGGGTGCATAATATAAAATCCCCACTCAGCTCATCAATGAGCATCCTCACTTCTGCTCCTTGTACCAGGTACCTTAGCAGGTGGCTTTAGTTTCCTCATCTTAAAATTAGATCATATAACTTTCATCATAGGAGCGCTTAGAGGACTAGAAACAAAGCACGTAATAAAGATAGCATGATGCCTCGAACAGGTATATAGCTATTATTCGGAAAATGGCAATAATTCTCAAAACCAGTGTTATTAGACTGTTAGCACTCTAGGGGCAAACTAAATTTTATTCCTCTCTTTAGTAGCCCCATACCATCCCATTCTTGGGTCTGTATTGCCCTTATTCTATAGTAGTAATTATTTGCTGATAGAGCTGATCATAATTATAAACTGATAGAGTAGCTGATTTCTTCTCTATCACCAGTGCTCAGCACAGAGCCTGATACATAGTCTGCTCATTGAAGGTAATGAAAGAATAAGTGGATGAAAAATAGTTCTAATCTTTAGAAAGTTCTTCCTTAAATTAAACTGAATATGAACCTTTCCTTTTGAAATCCCAACCTACTGCTTTTTGTTCTGACTCCAGCAACCAAACAGCTGACTTTCCTCTTCTGTGTAGCTATTTTTCACATACAGCCAGACTTTATTAATTCAGATAGCCAGAGGGATAAGATCATTCAGAATTATTGAATATTCTAGAGACTTATTTCTTAATACTTCTAAACCATTAGATCAAGGGTCAGTGACCAAGATTAAAGATACTCCACGAAATGCTGCTTTAGCATCCTCCACAGTCCCTGCCCCCACCTCAAAGCATCACTGGGTCAGAAGGTCCCACATCTAGCAAAAGCCAGTGTGGCATCATTACCCTAGCCTTTATCCCCCGTGATTCTAGATGCCATGCTGAGTGCTGGCATCCCATTTAATATCAACACCCATAGTAGTAAAAGAACTAAGTTCTCACGGAGTCAAGTTCCTATGATCCATTTGTAGGGAGTAGATGAGATTTCTCAGTAACTTCTTAGATGTATTTACAGTGAGTTTCTCTTTTAAAACAATTTGTTCTCTTAACTGAGTTACCTATGCTTCTTGCAAACTTGTTTTTTACTATTCTGTTTCATAGGAACATTATCTTTAAAAATAGCTGCAAAGGGACAAATTTATTTCCAACATTGTTTCGGTTAATATAAATTTCCAAGTTAGTGGAATCTGAATTAGCAATGATTTTGAGTGTTTGGGAAATACCATTAACTATTTTTTTCCTTAGTCTTCTCTTTTACACATTAAAGTGTCTCAATTTTTTCTCACAGATGCTAGCTCATAAATCTTTAATCACTGAATTTGTAAACCAAAATTTTGGTATAATTAATGTATCTGGCCAAAGAGATGATTATATAGGATAGGTTTAAGAAATCCTCATTTGAGTTCTAAGTTCCTTTGTATATTCAGAAGAAAGAAATGAAAAGAGAATAGGCTTCAGAGTTGGAAAGACTAGGCTTGAAGACCTTCTTGGCTACCTGCTAGTTATGTGATAACAAAGGATTTAAAGAAACTATTCTGATCTCGAACCAGGAGTAGATAGAGATGGAGAACAAAAATTATTGTTTTTTGTTTCATATCTTATAGTAATATTTGATTTTTAAAATGATATGCATAAATTTACTTGGTTAAAAATAATAAAATTAACTTCCTACTCCCACCTTCTCCAAATACATATTAGTCATATTTAGGAATGTTAGGAACTCACGTAGTTAGGAACTCACATATTAAAAAGTGGTTAAAGAACTCTGAGTTCCTGGCTGAAAGTTATACAGTTATGTCCATGGAGTAAAAATAGTGACAGTACACTGGTTGTAGAATAGATATCTAAATGTGATAATCTTCAAGTCTGATCAAAGATGGCATCTTGAAGCCAAAAAAAAAAAAAACACACAGAAAAATCCAAAACTATTCTGACCTCATATAACCATAGCTCATTTGTAATAAAGCAAGAAACAGTGCTCATTACAAATAGGTGCTCAATAAGTTTCCACAAGTGGCTGTCAGGGAGAGGCGAGGTGTGGTTTTGTAATACACACACTGTGATGGAATTCGAGGCAAACCAAACTTTTGTCTGTATGGTTAGTGTTCCACTGCAGCATCTGGGGACATTTTGCTAAACAACTACTCTGGCTATTTCCTAAACGATTACCTTTTGGCAACCATTTACTTGAGGGTCAGTTGATCACAATTATTAATTAGCAATTATGAATACGAAGCAAAGTACTTGAAGTTGGTTTCAAGTTGCCTCATGTAAAGAAAAGATGGAGTCCATTTTCTTAAGAAATCTATTTTGGAGTTGGCACCTGGAAAGGCTTTTTAAAAAACCTAAATAAATGACATTTACTGATGCTCCTTTATTCACAGAATTACTGCATTTTCACATAACATTCCCAAATTAGTAAGCCATGATTTTCAGCTAGTGAAGGTACAGCACATCTATCCTAAAAGGTTATACTTGCTTTTGTGCAACGATCTACCTTCTTTTATAGATTCAAACAAATAACTTTGGTAATAACTGTTTTGTTTCCTCTTCAACACTAACTCCTAGGAAAATAGAAAATTGAAAAACCCAAATTATTTTTTACTTTGAAAACTTTGATCATATCTGCAAAAATTTCAACCAAACATGCAATGAGTTCCCAACACAATTCACCAGACATAAAGAGTGACTTATCGGTGTTTCATGTTCATACCATGTTATTAATTGGCATGCTTTTCTACAGTGCAAGTAGTCATGTAAAAAAGTCTTTGTATGAATTTTCTTCCAGCTTCCTAAACATCTTTAAGCTATGTGTGGTATTGGCAACAGAAACTTAAACTACAGATGGAAGAACAGATCTCTTTATTTGCACATCTTTCTCTTCATCTGTATTGCTGAAACAAGCTAAAAAGAGAGAGAGAAAGAGAGAACCTAAGCCTGTTGCCAGAGCTACGTCAATTAAATATAAGTTATTTATTCTAAGTTTACTTCATGGTTTTGTCGAAGTAGTAAAAAATGACTGTACTGGTTACTTATTCACAACCATTGGGTAACTTTGGGCTGTGGCATTAAGATGACTTCTGGAGGGGTAAATTCAATTTGATGGCTTTGGAATGCATGAAAACACTCGGCCTCTAAGCTCAAACTGTATTTAAGCTCTCTAGGACTTGAAAAGTGTATGGAGAATGTAAATTTGTTTTCCAATACTTTATGCCCTTTTCGATAAAGGAAGACAGGGATTTGGGGGATTTGGTACACTGCTCCGTAGGGGATGCATATGAGAAAAATATAGGGAATTAACATGACAGAAAATTAAAGAATCAGACCATGAAGATAAAAGACAAGTTATTTAAATGAATATAAAAGACATGCCACCTCAGGCCAGGTTGGTGTGTCTGGTGGACCATTATTCTGTGTCTGATAGTAAAATATATAATGGTGCGGTATGACTCAAGGAAAGGGTTAGAAATGTTTCAAATGCCCATGAATACCATGAATTCATAGAAATCCTTCTTAAATTTATTTACATATTCAGCTGGCATAACCCCTGAGAAAAAAATTTTTAAATTTTCTGTAAGATGTTCTTCTCCCCATCACTGACACTAAAACAACCTTTTCTAAGGTTCTGGGGGTGGCTCATGATCTAGTATTCTGAAATTTGTTATGTAACTTTCCAAACCCTTCTTAATTTTATAAATTTTAATTATTATCTCTATTCTCTTATGCCTCCAGAATGAAAAAATCTTCACATAAAAAAAAATCTTCACCTAACTCCTTCATATCTTGCTAAACTGCTATGCTTATCTTATAAAACAGTACCCAGACCTGTACACAGTATTTACTGTGCTATATAAAAGTAGGCTAATGTGGCCACTATGGTTTAACACCCAGCATTTGTTTGAACTGGACAGCTGATCTAGGACCAGACTTGAGTCCCAGATTCCTACATCTTGTTTTAGGAGTCATCACTTCTGATTCAAAGTCCTTGATAATGAGAGTACAACACAGATCCCACCCCCCAACTTCCCACAAAGCAATGATTACTTCTTGACCACTTTCCCATTCATATGTCAAGTATGTCCTCCTTAGTATGACTTTTTTTCCTAACTGAAAACAACAACGACCACCACCTTACTTCCATTAGCAAATGGTACTTTCTAGGGAATTGTAGAAAGGTAGAACTGTGATGGTTACAGCCCTGATCTGTGGCCGCCATTTTTCTAATTGAAGAAATGCCAACTATCTCTCCCCATTTTTCTTGTTTTCCTTGCTTATCCTCTATCCATGATAAAACAACTCTGTTCTCAACATTTTTCTCCCAATCTAATTGTAATTTAGCTATTTGCTTATATCTTTGTTTAATCTAAACGATGTTTACTAATTCTCCTTTCTTAGACTCATTACATTCTCAGATCACATTCCCAAATTAGTAAGTCATAATTTCCCTTTATAGAAGATACAGGATATCTATCTCAAAAGGTTATTCTTATACCTGTTCAATGATCTACCCTTTCTCATGGATTCTTACTCCATCTCTACCTGTCCTGCCAAAGTGAAGTAAAAAGTTGAAAAATTATCTGGTGAATCTGATAGACACAGATGGCTACTATGAGTAACTGTGTCTCTCTAAATCTTTTCCACTCCACTTCAGGTTTGCTGAGTTATATGGACAACTGTGTCTACTCTCCATTTCATAGTTGCCTATATAACAACAGTTTTCATATGGCAGATGAGGAGAGGAAACAAAAATAAGCTTGGGGTAAGGTGCTACAGGAAAAGATTCAAAACAGCTTTATTTGATAAGAAACATGTAAAAACAGTGAAGCATGGGGGATTCAGACCTATCAATTTAGCAACAGATAAAAATTTATTAAACATGTTTATAGGAGCTAAAGCATCCTCTATATTATTAGGATAGTTTTGTTAAATTAAAATGTTCAGTCTAAAACTATGCATTATTTTAGTTTGCTTATATTGTAATATATATGTAATATAAAAACTATATTTACAGATATTTAATGAAAGTCTCCAGAAAGATAAGAATTTAAAGTTCATAGATGTTTTTCTCTATTTGTCGCTGTATTTAATCAATATTAATGATTTTTTAAATTCTATGCAGAAAGGAAGAAAGCTCAAGTCTTCATATCCCTGAACTTTTCTTTTTCAATTTTCACTTTACCGTGCTTTAATTGCTTGGTTCAAGATTTTAATTATTATAAGGTAATCTAGTTTAAGTGAATATTCAAGGATCATTTGTTTTTCTTTTATATGACTGTAGTTGAAATGTGGGTGAAGAGAAGGCTGAAGTTGATATGAACCTATCTTTCAACTTCAGCTGCCACTTTCCACTCACTAATATTTCATGACTGTCTTTACAGGAAGATAATAAAGAAGTAATGAAATCCAGTAGACCAGAGGATATGGATATCGGTAAAAACATAGAGATTTTTGCTTCTGTCCACTAAGGATTAACTGTTAAACACTGTTTTCAGATACTAGCCAATAGACAGCATAGAACTTGATCTCTGAATTAAGGAAAACAAATGAGGTGAGACCTACAATCTCTCCAGCCAACTGTCTAGTGGCATTTTCCAGACTGAAACACAGAGAGAAAGAACATGAACAAAATCTCAAAGTTCTGCTGAAATAAAGAGATAAATATAGGCATGTGTGTAGGTATAGGTGTATGGGTGTGTGTGTGTGGGGGGGTGTTGTTAAAGCAGCTAGAATTTTCAAGACTTTGTATTGAAAAGAAAGGGTAATAACAGAGGTTTCCCTCTAGTCTTCAGCTATGCACTGATCTGCACATGCATGAGGTAAAATTCATGAGGTCAGAGAAACAATCACAATGAAGCAGTAAGTTAAATAAATTTTTGATCTCACATAAGGCTGAAAATAGTTTATATGTCCACCATCCACAGAGGACAGACCATCCATTACATGGATCATAAGGTAGAGTCCTTAGAAGGGTCAATCCTGAGTGATGAGGCTATATTATACCTAGTATAAAGGCTTTCTTACACTTGACAGAACAAAATTTAAAATCAAGCCTTGAAAAATAAAACTAATCTGTAAATAAATGCACCCCAGGACAAAATCTAATAGTCTTTACAGGAATCCCGAAGCCAAGCACTCAAAAATGTAAGTTTACAATCTCTGGCATCCAGTCAAAAATCACCAGGCATGCAGATAGGTAGATCACACTGCAAAGTATATAAATGTCTAATAACCGTGTTGTACACCTGAAACTAATATATCGTATGTAAACTGTAACACAAAAATAAATTTTAAATCACCGGGCATGCAAAAAAGTAAGAAAACATAATCTATATCCAAGATAGCAAGCAATAATAGAAACAAACATAGCAGTGAGAAATGATAAAATTATCAAAGACTTAAAAACATTGTAGATATTATAAATATGTACAACGATAAAAGTAAGACTTGATTGTAATTAGGAGACATTAAAATAATGAAAATACCCAAATGGAAATTATAGGTAGAAAAAACTATATTTAAATGAAAAAATACACCTATATAGGATTAATAACAGATTAACAGAGATATTAGATATAGTGGGAAAAGTATGAGTCAATTTGAACATATAACAGTATAAGTTACTCCAAATAAAGATTTAAAGAAATAAACAGACCATGAGTGACCTGGGAGTCAATATGAAATTGTGTAACTATGTATAATGAGAGCCTCATAAGGAAGGAAAAGAAAGGGAAAGAAAAAATTATGTAAAGAAATAACCAAAAATGTACCATAGTTGATAAAAACTATGAATTCCAAATTTAAGAGATTCAAAGAACCCCAACCAAAACCAACATGGAAAAAACCACACTAAGGCACATCATAATCAAATTGCTGAATATCAATGATAAAGATGAAATCTTAAAAGCAACCGAGAAATATACAGAAGATAATGAAGATGAAACTGACAGTCAGACACTACATAAGCCAGAAGACATGAAATGACATCTTTAAAGTGCTGAGAGGGGTAAAAAAAAAATCTGTCAATCTTATGAAAATTAATTTCAGTTAAGCAACTTTTCAGTTATTTTAAAAATCCAGGAAAAAATAAATATTTTTCAAACAAAAGCTGAGAGAATTCATTGCCGCAGGATTTTTAGTGTGAGAAATATGAAGGAAGTTTCACAGGTAGATGGAAAATGGATATCGGAATGTGGATGTATACAAAAGAATAAAGAGAACTGAAAATGGTAAATATGTGGCATAAGTAAAATATATTTTTCTTATTTTTTAATCTTTTTAAAAGATAATTTACTGAAGCAAATATAACACTGCAAGATTTCTAACATATGTAGAAATGAAATGTATAAAATAGCATAAAGGGTAGGCAGTATTACATGAAAGTAACCTGATCCAATCAAGATGGTGGAATAGGTAAACACTGTTCACCTCCACCACTACCACATCAAAATTACAACTAAACTACAGAGTGGTCATCTTGAGAATGCCTGAAGTCTAGCTAAACAGAAGTCTTATAACTAAGGACATGCAGAAGAAGCCATGTCAAGATTGGTAGGAGGGATGTAGATTTGGAATGCTCTGTTCTCACACCCACATGTGGCAGTTAAAAACTGGGAGAGCTGTGTTGACTGCGAAGATCTCCCTTGAGGAGCAAGGGGTCCAGCCCCATACCAGGCTCCCCAGGCCAGGGTTCCAGTGCTTGGAAGAGAAGTACCCATAACTTCTGGCCGTGAAAACCAGTGGAGATTGTGGCTGAGTGAGACGGAGGGTGGCTGGAGTTCCAGGCACTTTTAGGGCCTGCACATGAACTTGCTTGCCAACAGACCCACTCACTCTGAGCTCCAGCACTGGGGCAGTAGCTCGAAAGGCTCCAGGGAATATGAAGAGGAAGTGAATTGAGGGTTGAAGGGGTGGCTTTCACCTGGACAGAAGTGCTGACAAAATCCATTGTTCCTTTGTTAAGCCCTGCCCCCACCTAATCTTCATGCACAGACAGGTGCCATATCTGAGTCTCCATCAGTCTAACACTGTGCACCCTGGTGATTCCCTGAGACCCTGCCCTGCCACCTTGCAGGCCCACCCAAGCCACTTTGGTAGCTGTTCCATACAAACAGCCTGTCTTGGCTCAAGCTGTGAACTTTCCTAAAATCTCTCAAAGGTTCACAAACCCCAAACAAGCAGCATCTGGTCTCAGCATGCCTGGTACTTCTTCCTTAGCAGCCTCAAGCCTGGCACTAGTGTAGCCAACCACAGTTCATACCTTAGCCTCTCCCAGACACCTCCAAATCCAGAACAAGTGGCAATCATCTGCAGATCACTTTGTATTTCATTCCAAGTGATTCTAGACAGGGTACAAGCAGTGGCTGACTTTAGCTTGCACTAGAGCCCCTCCCAAGAGGCCCTAGATCCAACACACCTGGTGGCCAGCTTCAGACCACATCAGTGCACCACCCAACCACCTCCACAAATGACATACCCAACGGACAGACTTGGCAGGCACCAGAGACCTGTTAAAGTGAATCCTCCATAGGGTCAGCCCCTGCACAAGAGCTCCTCCACTGTAGTCCTTACAACCAATCAGCCTGAGGGTCACTCCCTCCATTGATGTGCCAACAGCAATCAAGGCTCAATTACAACAAGAGGGCACACATAACTCTCACAAGGGACACACCTGGAGTACCCAGCTCAGGTGACCCCTGAACAACAGTGCCCCACAGGACACCTATTATATCAGATCATTCTACTAATACTGGGAGACACAGAAGCCCTACGTAATATATAGAAACAAACATGGGAAAGCAGCCAAAATGAGGATACAAAGAAATATGAACTAAAAAAATGGAGACAAGCAATCTACCAGATGCAGAGTTCAAAACACTGGTCATAAGAATGCTCAATGATCTAAGTGAGAACTTCAACAAGGAAATAAGAAACATAAAAATGGAGATAAAAAAACATAAAAAAGTAACAAGTCATTAATGAAAAATGCAATAACTGAAATAAAGAACACATTAGAGGGAATCAACAGGAAATTAGATAAAGCAGGGGACTGAATCAACAATTTGGAAGGTAAAGGATCAGAAAAGACCTAATCAGAACAGCAACCAGAAAAAAGAATCCAAAAAAAAAAAAGGATAGTTTAAGAAATCTCTTGGACAATATCAAGAGTACTAACATTTGCATCATAGAGCTACCAGAAAAAGGAGAGAGAGTAAGGAATTGAAAACCTGTTTGAACAAACAATGATGGAGAACTTCCTTAACCTGGTGAAGGAAATAGACATACAAGCCCAGGAAGCACAGAGTCCCAAAGAAGAGGAACCCAAAGAGGCCCATACCAAGACACATTATAATTAAAATGGCAAAGGCTAAAGACAAAGAATCTTAAAAGCAGCAAGAAAAAAGCAGTCAGTTACAACAGAGTTCCCATAGGATTGTCAGCTGATTTCTCAACAGAAACTTTGCAGGACAGAGGAACTGGAATAAAATATTCGAAATGATGAAAAGCAAGGAATTACAACCAAGATTATTCTACTTAGCACAGCTAAATTTAGAATCAAAGGAGAGATAAAAAGCTTCCTAGACAAGAAGAAGCTAAAGGAGTTCACCACCGCCAAAGCAGTATTATAAGAAATGTTAAAGGGGCTTCCTTAAGAAGAAGAACAAAATAAAATTTCCTTTTCAAAGACACTGTTAAGAAAATGAAAAGGCAAGTAACAATCTGGAAAAAAATAGCAAAAGATATATCTAATAAGAGATTTGGATCCAGAATGAAAAGAACAAAATAATAAGAGGAGAAGCAACTCATACAAAATTAAGCAAAATATTTACATGCACATTTTACCAAAGAAGTTTTTTGATGGCAAATAAACACAGGAAAAAAATGCTTGACATCATCAGTCATTAGGGAGATGCAAATTAAAACCACAATGAGATATCACTAAACTCCATAAAAATGGCTAAAATTAAAAAGAGCAATAGTAAATGTTGGGGAGGATGTGGTACAAGTGAAACTCTAATACACTGTTTGTAGGACTTCAGGGTGGTAAAATTACCTTGGAAAACAGTTGGCAGTTCCTTGTAAATTTAAATATACACTCATCATGGGACCCAGCAATAACTCTTGCCCAAGAGAAAGAAGTACCTATATGTATCCACCAGAAGACTCATATACAAATGTTTATAGCAGCTTTATGCATAATAGCCCAAACTGAAAATAACCATCAGGTAGTAAATAAATAAACTGTTACATTCACACAATGATATATTAATCATCAATGAGAAAACAAAAAACACAGCCGTGGATACACACAGTAACATGGATGGTTCTCAAAAGCATTATACTAATTAAAAGAGTCAAACCCAAAATATTAGTTACTGTGCAATTAATTCCATTTACATATACATAAAATTCTAGAAAAGGGAAAACTATAGTAATAGAAAGCAGACCAGTGGTTATCTGAGACCAGCAGTATTGGGAGAAAATTCAATGTAGAGGGACATGAAGGAATATTTTGGGATAATGAAAATGCTCTATATCTTGATTGTTATAGTTACACAACTATATACATTAATCAGAACTCATGGAACTGTACATTTAGAATGGGTGAATTGTTGTTGTATGTAAATTATACCCCAATATACCTGATTCTAAATATTATATGCCCAGCTTGCCAATAAAGATTTGCTAAAATCCAAAATGCAATCTTGGTGGAACATGGCTGACCAGGGAAATAGGGCTTTCCCCAGGTATAACTGAAAAACCTTTAGAGGCATCTGAAAGTGATGTTGGCAAGGAAGGGTCTTCAAGAGTCACCAGGGAGCAAAACTAGGGCTATTCCTTAATACCAGATCTAGGCGGCACATAAAGGGAATTGTGTACTCCTTCATCCTCTCAACAGTCTTGGAAAGTAACTGCTATTATCCCCACTTGACAGAGAAGGAAAGCAAAACTCAGAAGTAAATATGGTCTCTTGACAGAATGCAAGTCCACCTGCAAAGCTCAGGCTCTCTCTATTCATCAACTGGCCTCCCAGTAGGATTAGGGATTCCTAGTGTCAGAGAGCTTGCTAGGGACTCTGCAGACCAGTACTTCTCTAGCTTGGTGGAAGGAATGCACAAACTCCTGGATTCTCTTGCTCTATGTCCCAGATTCCTCTGCAGAGAGGGTCCTTAGGGCGCAGACACTAAATCATGACTGTACAAGCAGCACAGACATGCTCTGTGCAAATGCATTTGACTTTCATCATACCTCATATTTCTGTAGCAAAACGTTTGCTGATTGCTTACTATTGGGCAAGTACTTTACTTGCATCAGCTCATTATACAATATGTAATGGACACATATTACATATGAGGAAACTGAGGTTTAAGGAGGTTATTAAAGTTGCCCATGGTCATATAGCTATAAGTAGGACAGCCAGAATTCAGACCAAGGCCTAAAAGCTCATAGACTTCACTGATATGACTCCAGTATTGTCTTCTGTATTCAGTTACCAGGCATTCTGAATCAGTATGGATGCTCTTGGCGAAAAGTAACACATTAAATGGTAAGGAGCTGTAATAGCTCACAGTGCAGAATCTAGAGCCTCTACAGTTCTGCCTATCCTGTGTCAACTTTATCTTCACGTTGGTATGAGTTGGTTATAGCAGCTCCATACATACTCAGCTGCACACTCCCCAGTATAGAGGGAAAAAGAAGCCGACTCTTTATGTGATTTTCTGCATACTTCCAAAAACTATCCCATGAAAATTAGCCAAATGAGGTCACAAGCTCATTTCCAGATCTATGCTCACTAGTGAGAGAACACCATTCATTGACTGGCCCAGGCCTGGATTCCTGAGCCAACCACTGTCAGGGAAGGTTATAATTACATCCTAATTATGTTGTACCCCTAGAGTGGAAATGAATACTGGGAAACCAACCACAGCACCTGTTACATTCTTTCTTAGACATCATTTCAATTGAATTTTACAGCAATACTGTGTCTCAGCAATAATCTCCATTTCACAGATGAGAAAACAAATGTTCAGGGAACACATCTCTCTCAAGGACAGGAGAATATACACAGCAGCCAGGATTCAAAGTCAGTTCTTCTGGTTCCAAGTCCTGAGCTCTTTCCTCTATTGGCAACCACTGTGATCATCCCCTACTCCCCATCTTTAGACCGAATTCCGAGATGTTGCTGGGAATATACTCATCTTCTAGGTTCTCTCCTTTGGTATTTATCATTTTTTTCCTAATTCAATAACCACTCCACATGGACTCTAGTGAGCCATTTGTTACCAAGTCAGGAGGCTTTTTTTTTTTCAGCATTTCCTTTCTAATGAGGTTTTATAGCTCTCATTTAAAATAGATGCAGAGTCTGCTGTACCTTAAAACCTATTTAGTGTGATGTAGACTTTCTTTTCCTTTTCCTCTTCAATCTCACCTAAATAATCTCAACTTCAAAAAGGCTTTCCTTTTCAAATTATTTTTCCACATTTACCATCAAACTATACCCCCAAGCCTTTTGGCTCTCACCACCTGTATGCATTCTCTGTAATGAACCTAATAGAAAGGTTCTGGCCTTGGGCTTTTAAGTAAGGGTGCCATAAAGGTAGCAACTTTTCCCTTAAAAAATATGTAAGAGAAATGGCATGATAAAACCCCCTCAAATATCTATTTAGCCATATAGAGCCATGTTTCAATTAGAATTCCAACAGGAACGGAAATAGAGAACTGGTGGGCAGATGACTGTGGTTTCAGTACCTAGCAGAGCCCCAGATGCTGGTCCAAAGGAGTCCTTTGCACTCTGGGTCCACCTTACATTTAAAATATGCTGCCATGAACTTCACCTCTTTTGATTTTCCCAAAAATCATGCATCAAATTGGGGAAGACAGACACTAAT
The DNA here is from genome assembly GCF_902729225.1 of Pteropus medius. NCBI lineage: Eukaryota > Metazoa > Chordata > Mammalia > Chiroptera > Pteropodidae > Pteropus > Pteropus medius. The sequence goes on from NW_024345601.1 coordinate 14,278,243, forward strand.
GTATTCAGTTTACATATACAGAAACCAAGGCAAAGATTGCCTAATTACTAAGGGACAAAATTGTAATTGAAATTTAGGTATACTCGTTCCAGGCTGAGAGCTGTTTAGCTGCATTATTTTGCTTCATAAAATGTTAGGGAAGTCTTGTGAAAGATGTGAAGGCACAGGAATAAGCTTAGCACCTCTGACCCTAGATTTTACATTTGCATCTTATTTATTTGTTTGTTTGTTTGTTTGTTCGTTTGTTTTGCCTTTCTTTGGTGTTCAGGAAAAGTAAACAAGACTTGACAGAAAATCTGATGAGACACTGCAACTGTTTTGACCCAAGGCCAATACATAAAAATTCAAAAGATTGTTATCAAGACTATATGTTGGTACCATCTAGGGCAACTGTAATAACTTGGTCTTGCAACAAAAAAGATATTATCATTGCATGTTGAATAATATTGAATGAGCTATTGATTCTTTAGAAAATGTGGATCTCCTGAAGACAAGAAGAAAGAGATTAAAGAGGCACCAGAGAAAACTCTCATTTTTCTAAATGTGAAGAATTGGGGGTATAGTAATTGAGGGGCTGCTGAAATAAGGAGCCAACTTAGAGCATGGGGAAAAGATCATAATAGGATATTAACCATGGTGAGGAGGAGGTGGTGGAGATGGAGGAGGAGAAGGGGAAGCTGAATGGAATCATAATGCTGGAGACCATGCTGGAAATACCTAGAGCTAGGCTTGGAGATTTTGCTTATAAACAGAATGGCTGGGGAAGTAGAAAGGAAAGCTACAACAGACAGCACTGCTAAAGGTGGGATTAAGAAAGAAGCCAAAGACAGCTGAGAGAACTTCAGGATTTAAAGGCTAGAAATGTTTTTGGTAAGTTTGAGCAAATCACAGGACACTTAGCTATCCCCCAGGTCCTCCCTCCCCCCAGATGACTGGAAAGAGTCAGAGATGGAGCAGAATGAGGAAAGTGAGGCAGTAGCTGAGTGAGTCTCTCTGTTGTGTCCTGAGGATTGCAGCAGAATGGAACATGCTGGAGCTTCAAAGTTTTCTGACAGCTAAATCTGCTTAAATGTGCAGGGGAAGGAAAGCTTCAGTCTGAACAATGCAGCTCAACCAATATGTTTCTGAAAAATTCATCAGAGCTTCTATTCCATGCACCTGCAGAATATCACCCTAGAAGTGGATTTTATTGTCCTTGTAAAATACAAACTCACTAATGAGTATGGTTTATTGTGAAGCAAGACACATGCCCCACAGCCTCTGCCTGCTCCTACCCCAAAGCCTCCATCATCCTGCGACACTTCATTCAACTTGGAAGAGTTCATGCACTTTGTGCAAAGTCTGTCTGGATTCAATAATCCCTGTGCAATTAAGGAAGCAGAAGCAAGTATGTGTACGTGACTCTAAGGCACTGCTGTCTCATATAGGGGTTTATGAACAACCGGAATTTCTCATTCCATGCACTGTGGACTATCCTTCTGTCTGGCATTTTCATTACAACATTCTATATAAGTTTTCTCTATAAATGAAGACCTGGCACAAATTTAACACAGCACCCCATTCATTGTGAAATTCCAGACATGCTGGTTTAAGGGGAAGAAGGCCATTTAAACCAGGTTCCCTGGTAGCTCTTGCAGAGTAGAGCAACATGTGAATTGCACAGTGCACTAACTGTCATCCACGATTTTGGTCAGTCAGCACAATTATCTACACAGAAAGCAACTTCCACTGATTTCAGCAGGAACTCCTCATGAATACTCGAAGTCATCATTTTTGCTCTTAGAAAAGATTTACTCTAAAACACAAATTCTCTCTAACAAGAGTCCATTACTGTGTAATGAATAAATAGTTCATGTGCAGGCATACAGATTTCCAGGGGCCTTGGGCCCTATCCTTGCGCACAGGCCTCTTAAGCCTTTTTTCCTACGAAGGGGAGAGGGTGCTTCTGCAAAGAGGTTCACATCTTACAGGCTTCGGAATGAGTTTTGATTTCAAGTTCAGTTGAAGTACAAATGTCTAGCTTTGTTTGCTCACATGAAACTGGACTGCTAAATGGAAAGGCTTTTAATAACTGGGGTCTCATAAGGGCTGCTGGCTCCACTGTTTTACATAACTGGTGATGATGCGGGCTGTCTGATATTTGAATCCTGGCATCTGCAGTCTCCCTGGCCTCTGCTCAGTTTATAGAGTACATTTTTCAGTTTAATTTTCCTTCGCCTAGATGAAACGAACTGAAATCTTTAGTCACCTGGACAGTTGACAGCAGTTCAACGTTCTCTAACTAGCTGATATTCTAATCATCCTGTTAAAATCTAATTACATGTACTTGTATTCATCAGAGTTCTACAGAGAAACAGGACAAAGTGTATGTGTGCGTGTGCGTATGTGGGTGTGCGTGCATACGCGTGTGTTTATTATAAGGAATTGGCTTAGGCAATTAGGGAGGCTGGCAATTCCCAAGATCTACAGGGTGAGTTAGCAAGCTGGAGACCTAGGAGAGCCCATAGTTTAATTCTGCTCTGAGTATGAAGGCTGAGAACCAGGAGAACTGACGGTGTAGTTTCAGTCTGAAGGCCTGTATGCTAGAGACCCAGGAAGAGTCAACATTTTAGTTCTAGTCCAAAGGCAGGAAAAACTGACATCCCAGCTCAGCAGCAAGAAGAATTCTCTCTTACTTGAGGGAAGGCCAGCCTTTTTGTTCTGTTCGCTCAGTCTGTCGATTTAAATGTTAATCTCATCCAAAAACACCCTCACAGAACACATCCAGAATGATGTTTGATCAAATATCTGGGCACCCTGAGGCCCAGTCAAGTTGGCATATAAAATTAACCATCACAGTAATTAAGGAGCTGTTGTTTATGGTACATGGCAATGATTAAAGAGCCAAATGGGGGGGCATTTTCCAATTAAAACATAATTTTTATACCCCTTTTAAACAAACACCTGCAGGATGGCCTATCTAAGGTGAGCTCATAGAAACCACTCTGCTAATACCGCACCCCCATCCCCACTCCAAAGCTTTAAGGGATATTGCTATTATTTAGGAATGAAACCATTGTTTCAGAACTGCTTTTTAAATATTTTTCTGATGTAGACTCCTCAAACCTTGTGGATATATACTTAGAATAATTCTAAAACCTCTTCTGAGATGAGGCAAATGAGACACCAAGGGGAAGAAACAGCTTGTCTAGCATCATCGTATATGGAAAACGAATGTGCCTAAGTTTTAAGGACTCAGGAGTGCAGGTGCTCCCCTCCCCGCCTTTAAAAGAGTGAGGTAGAACTTCCACGTGTAGAAAATGATGGCTATCTTAGTTGTTATAGAGCTGGCTAAGAAGCAGGTGCAAAGAAAAGGATTTAAGGGGATATTATTTTTAAAGGGGAAAATATTGGTAGGTGACCCACTCAACAGGGTAACTCACTTTTCAAAACACATGGCACTGGCTTAGGATACCAAAAGATTCCTTGGTATTTGCATACTGTACTGGACATGGTTGCTGCCCCATCCACCTTCCTGGAGACTTACTATAGCAGATCTTTGAATAACATCGTTTCATTCAACATTTTCATTATAATGTTGATGAGAAAAAAATAGATCCCTGGCTGGGGCCACTGTCTGTGTGGAGTTTGAACTTAAATTTATTCTCCCCATGTCTGTGTGTGTTTTCTCCAGGGACTCCAGCGTCTTCTCTCCCACATCCCAAAGATGTGCATGTGAGGTGAACTGGCATGTCTATGCTGTCCCAGTCTGAGTGAGTATGGATGTGTGTGAATGTGTCCTGTCATAGAAGGGCTTCCTGTCCAAGGTGGATCCCTGCCCTGTGCCCTAAACTGCTGGGAGAGGCTCTGGCTACCTGAGATCATAAACTGAAATAAGCAGGTTGGAAAAGAATGATCTTGCTTGCTTTTATGAATTCTTCTTAAATATATGTAGAACTTAAATTTATTTCAATGTGTAGTATTAGACATGTCTTTATTTAGAAGTTTGATGATCCTGTGACTAGAAATATGCCGTAGGAACTTAACTCTTTCTTATATCAAGTATCCTATGGTAAAATTGGTTTTGTTATAGGTTGTTTTGTTTAAAGAGCCTATATATCAACAATGTTAAGTAAGGACTTGAGTGTGCCTCTGCCGAACTTCCAATCACCAGTAACTGCATATCTTTGCCTGCAGGTAACCGCCCTAGAAATAGCCCTCTACTAATCGGCGATCGGGGGTGGTGATTAATAACCCACTTGCTCACTCCTCAGGTAGGCAAACTTTGAGAGCTGGGTTGATACTCAAGGGTTTTTCTGAAGTTATGCTCTGTCACCCACATTGGTAGCCAAGGCCAGCAGCATGTATGTGTGACAGCATGTGTATGCTCTGCTCTCACCATCTTGAAATTCTTCATAACTTTTGAAAAAGGGGCCCTGTACTTTATTTTGCTTTGGGCTGTGCAAATTATCTAGCCAGTCCAGGCAGCTAACACTCCTTTCATTGGCTGGTTTCCTTCCCTGTCTGACTTCTCCTATTGGTCTTTCCTATACTTTCTGATAACATACTTGCCCTTGAATCCTTTTCACAAGGTCTATTTCTGGGAGACCTCAAATTAGACTGTTTCCAAGGTCATTATAATCTTGAAAAGCACAGTAAAGAATTAACGAAAGCCATTCAACTATTTTATTAAAATAAAACAATAATGCGCATTGGTTTAATAGTTCTCTCGTCTGTCATTATCACATCATTTTGTAATATCTAAGAGGTTTTATTAAGAACTAACACCCAACTAAGCTTCCCAGCTTCTCTGTGTCATAGACTATGTGCTCAGGAGAATCTAATACCTGCAAATACCTCCTTGTAGAAGTAATGCAATAAACAACAGTCAAGTTGACATTTAAACAATAGCTATGCAGGCCATCTGTTTGTTTGGTTTTTAAAAAATATTTGTCTTTGCCAGAATGTCAAGAAGAATAAGTTCACATAATTTAGGAGCTACTAAGGCATGTAAGTTCTTAATTATTTACAAAGACAGGGTTATCTACGGCCATCAGGGTTTTTTTTTTTAGTAATGTTCAACCAAATTTTTAAAAAACAGGTCAGAGAAATTGACCTTTTTGTAGAGGCAGATATCACAGTGATTGAATCTTCAACTAAAGTTTAAGAAAAAGATGTAAATAAGGATTCTGGTTCAGAACCAGCTCAGCTCATCAAATCCAGAGCCCATGTATTCTTGACTTTTTTATCCCTAGGGTCTAGCTCAAAGCCTAGAATGAAGTCGATGCCTAATAAAAATTTAGTAACTGACTAAACTTGGTTTATGGCTGTGACTTGAGGTTTGAGTACCAGAAAATAAAACTGACTCACCCCTACCTATGAAAAAACTATAGGTTTTGCCCACTAGCTCTTTTTCATAGACTGGAATTTATCAAATGAGTATAACATCAGCGCACGAGGACAGTTTCGGAGGGAGAAGATGGAAGGCAGTAGGCTGGCAGCAAGTTTGGGTTAAATTCTGCCTGTGACTGAAGGCTGTGGTTCAAGTCCATTTGCAATATGTGGAGGAAGCAATACTTGAGAACTAGCTAGAGAAATAGAAGGCTGTCGTAGGCCTTTCTCTCCATGTGTGAGACTTACAGTTAGAAACTTCTAAGACCAAGTCCACCCATTCTGTATGAATGCTGTCACCTCCTTGCTGTGAATTGTAGACATAAAACCTCATTGTGCCTTACTTTCCTCATCATTCAAAATGATGACATCTGGTTACTTGCAGTTGGCCACAGGGACTGATATTCCGACTCTATTTCTCTCACCTTTCTCCTGGTACACATTTTAGTGCAGTTTGTTTCTTAAATGCAGCTGTCCCCAGAAAAACTAGCCTTTTTAGGCTGCTCACTGGATAAATAATCAAGACAAATGGGGCAAAAGTTTATATAAGCCCATTCTGAAGATGTTTTAAAAGTCAAGATTTTATCCTGCCCAATTTCTGAACATGATATGTCCTGATTAAATTGTACAATTTTTTTCCTGTGAAAACTCTTTAGTCCCTCCTGCATATAACCAACTTTCCAAAACCAAAAAAAAAAAAAAGAATCTGCATGAGAATTTATGGATGAAAAAATGTAAAGTTTTGATTACTGAATGGAACACTGATTTTGTATCAATGGAGGAAAACACAGCCCTGGCACCTGGAGAAGCACAGGGGAGAGGTGGGAAGAGAATTAATGATCTTTGTTTTTCAGAACTGTTCCTGGAAGCTTTGAGCCTATGAGCACACCTGAGAGCACCAACTGTGAGACGGCAAAGGTGGTCTGGCTCCTGCATGTTCCACACAGAACTCTGATAGATGTCATTCGCACTCATGACACTAACAAACTGATGTCATGGTCGAGCAGAGCTGTTTGGAACTGACTGCAGTGCCTCTGAAACCAAGGGCTGGACTGAGTTATTTCAGACTGGACTGGGAATCCTGGGGTTGGAAGCGCCATGGTGAGAAGCCTAGTTGGGGGCCTTTTAACCTGTACTGACTAATGTATGTCTGTTTGGAGTGCCTTCATGAAAGTTAACTCTTCGCTTCCAGAAGTGCCATGCACTGTGCATGGGAATGCTTGTCCTGTGTGTATCCCCTATCAGTGACTATCATGACCCTGCCTCAGCTCTGGATGGAGCACTCAGGTCAGCTTCAACTTAGCTGAAACTCCTAAAGACAAGAACTGAAGTCAACATTATGTTTTGGTTTCACCCTGCTGTATGATGTCCTACTAATAATAATTTTGTTTATTTTACAGATGCTTTAGATAGGGCCAAGGCAATGGATTGTGCAAAAAAGAGTTATCATAGCAAGCCTAAAAATGCTTACCCCGAAAAAGTCCTGCTTACAAGGTTGGTCCTTTCCTAGCACCTGGGAACTTAGATTTTGAGAGTTGCCAGCATCCTAAACAAAAAGAGTGGCCCACTGTGACTAAATTCTTTGTGTAGTGTGGTTTATGCTGAAAACCTGCTTTTCTTCTAGGAACTGGGATTTTCATATGTGCTAGGCAGAGTGACTATGTGACCAGGCCCCAATAAAAGCCTTGGGCTCTGAGTCTCTAATGACCTGGGGTAGTTAACATTTCACATGTATTGTCATAACCTGTTGCTGGGGGTATTTAGAACGTCCTGTGTGACTCCACTGGAAGAGGACCTGTGGAAGCCTGTGCCTGGTTACCTCCTGACTTAGCCCCATGCATCATTTCCCTTTGCTGGTTCTGCTTTGTATTCTTCCATTGCAATAAATCATAGCTGTGAGTACAACTTTAGAAAAATGATATCCATAGCTACCTATACTTTATTCATATCTTTCTTAATAATAATAACTACAACAAGAAGGAGGCCAACAACTGAGTTCTTGCTAGCACCTGCCTGACACCTGTATGCAAAAAACTCAATGATCTCAAAAATATTTCAGAGTAGATATTGCTATTATCTCCATTTGGCAGATGAGGGAATGGAGGCTTAGAGAAGTTCAGGTAATTCCTCAAAATCACAGCATCTGTTAGATGGCAAAGGGTAAACTGGAGTGTAGGCCCATGTGACAGTACGCCTGGGACTGGGAGACTCTGTTGAGGGAATCGACAGAAGCACTCGAAAATGCAAAACTCTAGATACATACATGGCGCTGACACTACTGTTATAAACGAGGTCCAAATCCTGTCCAGAAAAACCTTTTCAAGTTTTCTAGCTTATTCGCATCCTGTGATTGAAACTTCTGTCTTCTCACAGATTCATGGGAAGTGGGAACTTGACATGGACAGGTATTTTGAAGCTCAGGTTTACCCCTACTCCTGCAAAGAGTTTTAGAAGTTTGAGCCAAACAAATGAACAAACAAACAAACAAAAAACCATTAAAAGCATTAGCGAGTATCTAGAATAAGACCTTCATCTGATGATTGAGGAAACAGACATGAAGTATTTTGCACTAAAACTAGACTCCTCCCCCAATTAATTTCCTTGGTACATGGCCTCTTTATCATTTTTCTCTTTTTTAAATTGGATTCGATTGTAACTCAGTGTATAGAAGCACTTTTATTTTTTAAATTATGAGTTACAAAGGAAAAAGACCTGGTTTAAAGCAGAATTATACGCAAATGCTTTTAGATGTTAAGAAAACATTTTGATGGCTGGGTGAGTATTGAGGGAAGATAATATCTTAGGAAATGCAGTCCACTCTCTCAAAAGCAGGGAAACCAATGCCCACTCCAGATGTGTTCTTATACACATAGGATTCCTTTCAAATGGGCTCTGAAGGCAGAACACATGGCTGAGTTTCAAATGGGCAGAGTCACCTTAAAGCTTATTTCCCCTTGGTTTGGAAGTTGACACAATCAAGTTACAGTCAGAGACTGTTTATCACAGTGGCATGAAAGTCTCTCTTCAAATTCCTCCAGCTTTTATAATCAAACAATAACATCTCCAGAGTATAGATTTTAGCTACATAAGAAACATATTGGAAATTGATTCAATGCTTCTGGCTTGGCTGTGACAATGTTTCATAACCTGGTAACCTCCCAGCTTGTTCTTTTCCTTTCCTGCAAGGCTTTTAGCTATACCAGAGAGGCAAAGCAAAGATAAAGCAAACATTATCCTTTTATCTGATCATGTGCAAAATGAGTGGAGCAGACACCGTACCACTGATGAGAAGATAGCTAAATGACTCTTTTCAAATTCTATCCATTGGCTGATGAAAGAAATTAAGACTGACATTGATAAGTTATTTTCTCTGGCACTACCATTTTCAACAATGAGGGTTTCTCTTTAGAAGTAGTTAAGCCCTGGTTGCATATCTGTGAGCGATTAAAAAGTGCTCAGATCAGCTCCCTTTTGTAATATATATACCAAGATGCTTTGCTTTCTCTATATTCATTCACTTTTGCTCTGGCATGTCTCTTGAATAAGGGTTCATTTCAGACAAGAACATCCTGTTCCCAAGATCACGTTTCCTCCTTTTTCTCTCAGTTGCATGTTTCATTGCACAACTCAATTTTCATCTCCACAATTTGTCATAGCCCTTACCTGATCTATCATTCTAGCACTTTACACTTCCCTCAAGCTCAGGTATTTACTCAAATGTGCCAGACTTAATGGACACATCACTGGGAATCCCTGTGGACTGAGTGTGAGGATCACTTTAATTGAGGCTTTTTTCTTCTTCATTAAGCATATATTATTGCAGTCTTACTGTAGTGCCTTCCAAGCTTGATTATGGTTTTGTTTTTTTTTTAAATAACTGCTGCTTCTTAATCACTAATTTTTTATTAATTTCAGGTTTAAGAAGAAATGCTGGCTTTAATACCACTTAAGGCTCAGACAGTTCTGTCCATTTATAATGTGTGGTCAGCTTGGAATTATCTATGGTAACATGGAGGCCAAAGAGATTAAAATTCAAGAGTTGCTCACAACCTCTGTTTTCGACTTACTCCTACGACACCTGAATCGATAATGAGTAGCTTTCTATTGGTGGTCAGGTTCTTCTCTCTTCTTTTGACTGACCTCTCTTCTAGAGATGCTAATGGGCTGGTTAACAGGTAGGCAGGAAGAGTATGGCATAGATCAGAAAGGCAAATTGAAGGCCAATTCAGCCTACAGACATGTTTTGCTTTGGAAGGTACTTTATTTTTTGTTTTTTAAATAATTGCAAAATATACTGCAAACACAGGAGTGCATGCAACAAATAACCATATTTAAATAATCGTCATCACCATCATCATCATCAAAGAATACCCACAATCCACCTTAATCTGTTTTTAAGTCACTCTTGTACCCTTCTCTGATCACATCCTCCTCACACTACTGCTGCTCCATAAGGTAACCACATTGATGAATTTCATGTTACACATCAACCTACTGTATTTTTTGTTTATTTGAATAATCTTAATTAGGGCAGTTTCACAGAGTATTCACTTTGAGACTGCTAATTATCTTGTCTCAGCACACTGATGGTATAATTCCATTGTCTTCTGGCTTCCATTGTTGCTGTACTAAAGTTCACTGCGCTGTAATTATTATTACTTATAAGATAATCTGTATTTTCTCTTTGATTTATTTTAGTATCTTTCCTTTATTTTTGGTGTTCTACACTTCACCCAAACGAGCCTGAGTGTAGATTTCCTCCCCCCCAGCGTTATTGAAGTATGATTAACAAATAAAAATGGCATATATTTAAGGCATAAAATGTGATGTTTTGATAAATGTATACATTGTGAAATGATTATCACAATCAAACTAATTAACATATTAATGACCTCACAGTTACTTTGTGTGTGTGTGTGTGTGTGTGTGTGGTGAGAACACCAAGACCTACTCTATCAGTAAATTTCAAATATAGAATACCTCATTATTAACTGCAGTCATATGCTGTATATTAGGTCTCCAGAATTCATTCATTGTCTAACTGAAAGTTATCCCTAAACCTTAGCCCCCTAGTAACCACTCTTGTGATCTCTGTTTCTATAAGTTTGACTTTTTTAGATTTCACATATAAGTGAGATCATGGTTTGTCTCTCTGTGTTTAGATTTTTTTCACTTGTCATGAAGTCCTCTGGGTTCATTCATATTGTTGCAAATGACAGGATTTCTCTCTTTTTAAAGGCTGAATAATCTGTGTGTGTGTGTGTGTGTGTGTGTGTGTGTGTATACACACACGTACCACAATTTCTTATTTGTTTATCTGTCAACAGACACTTGGGATGTTCCCATATCTTGGCTATCATGAATAATGCTGCAATGAACATGGAGATGCAGATAACTCTTCGAGATAGTAATTTTATTTCAAACTAGAACTAGCATACAGTCCGGCAATCCCACTTCAGTGTATTTATCCAAAGGAAGTAAAATCACCATCCTTAAGAGCAGATTTCTTTTTATTTATCTTGCTTAGAATGAATTTGGCTTCTTAAATCTAAGGGTTGGTAACTTCCTTCAATTTTTTCAAAATTCTCAGTCATTAACTCATTTAATATTATGTTTACCCCATTCATTCTATTCTTTCTTTCGGGAGCCACACTTAAGTGAAAGTGGATTTTATCATCTTTCACTAATGTATCTTAACCTTTCTTTCATATTACCTACCCCCTTGGTTCATTGTGATACATTTGTGTAATGTCTCAATTCTTTCTCTAGTTCAATAATTCTAACAACTTTTAATGTTTTTGAGGTTCTGTTATGTACTTTTTTGAAATCTGCTCATTTGTTTTTTCCTTTGTCAACTTTTATTTCCATTTTTGTTTATTTAGTAATTTTCTATCGTGAGGTAATTTCCCTTGGAACTTTATACGTAAAGTATAGCATGGGTACATCAAGAGAAGATTTGAGTTAGCTTTGGGCCGATTTCTGGGAGTGCTAGCAACCTGAGTCTGTATTTTAAAAAACCTTTTCGCTATGATAAATTTCAAATATTCCTGTGTAAGGTATCTTCATATACCCATTGCCCAGCTTTAAAAATATCACTATTCTGCCATTCTTGTTTTATCTATTCCTTCTCCCAGTTTCTTCTCTTAAGTATTTAAAAACATAACAGACCATTTAAAAATTTCAAGCTGGGGGATTTAAGGCACACACAGAGAGTGAATTAAGTCTCTCTATAATCCACATGAGTGTGAACTAATGATTCAAAATTGTCATAGAAGACATTTTCTTTTTTCCTTTTTTTTTTTTTTTGTTTCCAGCTAGAGTTA